>NC_139632.1:37574304-37584304 GCF_964638095.1 Poromitra crassiceps
CACACACACACACACACACACACACACACACACACACACACACACACACACATCTCTCCCTTTATGGCGGCAGTAATCCACGGCCTCTGACCTGGGTTGCCTTGTGATGGGGGGCTGGGAGGCAGAATAGAGTGCCAAAGTCATAACCTCTTCCGGGTAAGGCATAGGAACCAGGGGAGTTCATCCACCATTCTTTTTTCTATAGACATTTTGTAAAATGCCAATAAAAATAGCTTGACTTGGTCAGACCAAGCGATTCAGCGATATTTAAAGTGTTTCCCCTAGGATGGAATTGTAGCAGCGGGGGGGGAATGAACGGCTGAAGCCTGATTTAGAGGAACATCTCATTTTAAATAAACATTAAGATTATTAGATGATCCATTTGCTCCCCTTTCAAAACATTGCTGTCAGACAACAGAGAGCCACATCCCTCCCCTTACTAACCTGCTCCTTCTCACCATCGCCATCACTCCTCTTTCTTTTCATGAGCCACGTTTTTAAACTCATCTGAAAATTCAAACATGATGACAGTGTAACTATATGTGACCCATAGTGGGCGACCGTTTAGAGAGTGTTATCTAGCTGCTAGCTAGCATTCATTCTTCCAATTATTCATTCTTAATTGCTGTCCCCCCCCCCCCCCCCCCAGAATGAAGCAGCATTACCAGGCCAGAGATGAATGGACTGTAGAGATACAGTAGGTCATTCAGGGATCTGCCAATAGCATGAAATGGTACTCTTCCAGTCTCCTAAATGGCAGCTTGTGATTGGCTGTCTGTCAATGTTATGATGAAACTTCACTGGCTAGACCAGAGTCCCAAGGGGGCGTGCGAGTTGAGCTGTCACTATCGTCCAAATATCTCTGGCACAGAGAGAGAGAGAGAGAGAGAGAGAGAGAGAGAGAGATGTATCAGCACGGAGCTGCGGAGGGAGCGAGCAATTCTGATTTCTGAAAAGATTTTCATCTCCCAAACAACTCTCCTCTCTTAGTTTACCTCTCCTCTCCTCCCCCTCTCCTCTCTCCCCCTCTCCTCTCTCCTCCTCTCCTCTCTCCTCCTCATCTCTCTCCTCCTCCTCTCCTCTCTCCTCCTCATCTCTCTCCTCCTCCTCTCCTCTCCTCGCAACGCCTCACCCCAAAAACAAAAAACAAAAAAAAAACAGCTGTGGCTAGCAGTGGTGGGCATATTTCTGCAGCAGCATCCTCCCATTGCAGAATGTATCTAGGGGAAACACTGATTTAGAATCAGGGGAGATCATAACATCCACTAAAACCATTTTTTTGTTCTGGTCCGAGTGAAATGTTATATGATCTCCCCTCATTCTATATCGCTGAATCGCTTGGTTTGACCAAGTAAAACTGGAAGAAAAAAAACGGCGGATGAAATCCCTTGGTTGCTATGCCTAACCCGGAAGAGGGCGTGACTTTGGCGCTCTATAGGAGGGGAGGTGGGCGAGGAAGAAGCGGGGGTTGGGGTGTAGCAGGAGCAGGGGGGGGAGCCCCATTTATCTCCTGTATGGCAGAGCAGGAGGCCTCCATGTGCTCTGACTCCTCCCTCACCACCTCCTCTGTCACAAGTCTCTGACTCCTCCCTCACCACCTCCTCTGTCACAAGTATCTGACTCCTCCCTCACCACCTCCTCTGTCACAAGTCTCTGACTCCTCCCTCACCACCTCCTCTGTCACAAGTCTTCTCTGAGCCCTCCCTCACCACCTCCTCTGTCACAAGTCTCTGACTCCTCCCTCACCACCTCCTCTGTCACAAGTCTTCTCTGAGCCCTCCCTCACCACCTTCTCTGTCACAAGTCTCTGACTCCTCCCTCACCACCTCCTCTGTCACAAGTCTCTGACTCCTCCCTCACCACCTCCTCTGTCACAAAAAATTGAAGTCACGTGACCATTTCAGGGTATGCCCACATTTCAAGGTACGCCCATATAAGGTACACCCACAGACAGACAGACAGACAGAAAACGAACGTCAGTTGCTGAAAAGACAGAAAACGAAAGTCAGTTGCTGAAAGTCAAAATAAAACTACCTGTATATTATGTGTTTGAACAAGTGAAACTATTTGTATAAGCATTTTACTAAATGTCTATGGGAAAATAAATGGCGGATGAAAATCTCTGGTACAGTGCTGAAGCAGGAAGTGACGTTCACTTTGCCTGCCTGCCTGCCTGCCTGCCTGCCTGCCTGCCTGCCTGTCTGCCTGTCTGTCTGTCTGTCTGTCTGTCTGTCTGTCTGTGTGTGTCTGTCTGCCTGCCTGTCTGTCTGTCTGTCTGTCTGTCTGTCTGTCTGTCTACCATCTCCAAGGGCTGATTTCAGGTATTCTAGTCTTGGTGGAGGCTGAAGGCAGATCACCCTGATGGGGACTGTTGTCAGATCAGATCCTCTGCCTGAAGTGCCTCCCTCTCAACAGACCTATCACCGTTCAGCCACGACAACTCTGTGTTATCACTGACAGCACCACCCACTGCTCTGTGTACAGCGTTATCACTGACAGCACCACCCACTGCTCTGTGTACAGCGTTATCACTGACAGCACCACCCACTGTGTACAGCGTTATCACTGACAGCACCACCCACTGCTCTGTGTACAGCGTTATCACTGACAGCACCACCCACTGCTCTGTGTACAGCGTTATCACTGACAGCACCACCCACTGCTCTGTGTACAGCGTTATCACTGACAGTACCACCCACTGCTCTGTGTACAGCGTTATCACTGACAGCACCACCCACTGCTCTGTGTACAGCGTTATCACTGACAGTACCACCCACTGCTCTGTGTACAGCGTTATCACTGACAGTACCACCCACTGCTCTGTGTACAGCGTTATCACTGACAGTACCACCCACTGCTCTGTGTACAGCGTTATCACTGACAGTACCACCCACTGCTCTGTGTACAGCGTTATCACTGACAGTACCACCCACTGCTCTGTGTACAGCGTTATCACTGTGTGTGTGTGTTCAGCTCAGACATCTATTGGTTGCATGCTCTGCTGCAGGAGCAGCACTGACCGTACATCACTTGGATGGGCCTTGTCTGACTGACAACCAGTGAGACGGGAAGTAGATAAGACCCTGCTGCAGCACACGCAGGCACACACGCACGCACGCACACACACACACACACACACACACACACACACACACACACACACACACACACACAGGCTTTAAATCCATCAATATGCTTGATAGAGCTGCAGTGAGTGAGGGGGGGGGGGGCAGGCGGTAGGCAGGAATGGTGAGGGAGGTGAGCGGTGTAGCTATATAGGCTGAGGGATGGAGAGGAAAGGAAGTGGGTATATGGGCGATATGGACCAAAAATCATCAGTTTCCCCTATATACATTCTGCAGAAATACACCCGCCGCTGCTTGTTTTTTGTTTATTTTATTTATTTATTTGGTCAAGGCATTGTGAGGAGAGGAGACGAGAGGAGAAGAAGAGAGGAGAGTTGCTCACTCCCTCCTTCCTTCTCTCCCTCTCGTTGTGCTTGGTCAGAGACAGTTGGACGATAGTGACAGCCCCCTTTGGGAGCCTGGTCTAGCCAATTGAAGTTTCATAACATTGACAGCCAGCCAATCACAAGCTGCCATTTAGGAGACTGGGAGAGGACCATTTCATACTATTGGCAGAGCCTGGAATGAGCTATCTACCTGTCCATTCATCTCTGGCCTGGTCATGCACGGACTCACTAAGTGATGTGCAGTGCCAAGTCTGCCGACCTAAACCGACATACACTGAGTGCGTTTACATGCACACCAATAAACTGTTTATTAGCAGATTTCTGAGTTACCTGATTATTCAAGTGGTCATGTAAACAGCATAAACCGATAAGCTTTATCCGTTTATGGTCATAAACGGGTTATGAATAAACCGATAAACACACCTAGGTTTCTGGGCAATAATCGGTCTTCTGTCTGCATGTATACAGCATAACCAGCTTTCTTTCGTGTTTATACATCTGCGCATGTACACGTTGCGGGAGAGAGAGGCAGCTGGAGACGCGCGCTGCTCACTCACTCACTGGCCCCTTTCTGCTTCTTCTCCCCGGCCATGGCGCACCACAGCCGGCTAGATGAGATGAAGGTGAGCAGCACGGAGCTCCTGCAACAGGCGTTTCCCGACCTGCTGCCTCCCCGTTGCTGCACTGCTATGTTGTAATGTGGATACAGGAGATGACGAATATTTGTCTCGAATTGCGAATAGAACGACGCATTAATAAAAAGCATTGGACTCAGTGTGCAAGCCGTGATCTGTGTGTGACGGGTTTTTTCAGATGACGGATTAAAAAGATTTATACGAACAAAACGTAGCCTACTCAGCTGTTCAAAAGACAAGTTATCCGCCACTAAAGACCTTAATTCTCTCAGTTTTCTGACAGCTATTTAAATTCAGTTGGGTCAAGATCTGTATCGTTCATGTTATTTGACGTGCTTCAGTCGCCTGCCTGTCTCTGTGCGCTTGGTAAAGTTGGAAATATATGACAGATTCACACTTCCAAAGCGACGCCTCCCGACAACGAGATACAAACTAATTTTCACCTAAACCATCCTCCGAGCCAGACAAGAAGTAATGAAAATGTGATTTTGCATTTTGCAACTTCTTTTGTTGTTTTATTGCGGAATTACCGCTGCCTTCTGGAGAGAAATCCGACTAATTGACTGAATCATGTAAACCCGGGTTTTTCCTATTGTCGGATTATTAACACGTTCAGTGCCAGCGACGCCATATGGCGTCATTAGAAATTTACCGTACAGTGCCAGCGACGCCAAATGGCGTCATAACTCCAAATTGTTTTTTTGACGGGGGGGTGTCGATCTAAGCTTCTTACGTCGCCTCTAACAATATTGTAGCTATTGGAGGTCGATAACCTATTTTACAAACCCATTAGGTGGCGACAGCACTCTCCTGATCAGAGAAAAAGGAGCCAAACACACAGAAATAGTCACTGGGGAAAATGAGGAAATCGCATCGCATCCGTCCGTATGCATCGACGTGCCTACATAAACGAGCACAACGCCAGCTGTGCCCCCAGCAGCAGCATCCGCTGTCACAACTGAGCACCTCCATGTACGCTGCAACAGCACATTCACATAATCAGCCTTATTATTCCGAACTGGAAGCATGCCAGCCCGTGACAAACACACGCGGAACCAAAAAGCTGAATGTCGCGCACCATTCACTGTGTGTGCGCAGCAAACTCAGCAGAGACTGAGAGCCACCAGACACATAAGACACACCCAGGAGGCGTGTGCAGTTGAGGGGGGGGGGGGGGGGAGCACGCAGAGCAGCAGAGCAGCATACACTTCACCCAGACAGACCCAGACATCAGAAAATTAGCTTCAGAGTCAGTGATGTGCTTGAAATGTTTAATTTCACAAAAGGCTCATTATCTCAGCTCGTAGAAAAAAAGGGATGTTTTTGCTTCAATCAAGCTATCTTCTCCGGCTCATAACTAAAGAACGGAAAATGGGATCAATAAACTTTTTTTTGCAGGTGATAGAAGAGAGTCTCATCGTTATTTGTGCGTGTTCAGTGTTTACATAGTAATTATTAAAAAAATTATATGACTGTTTTAAAATGCATTGCGGCCTATGTGGCACAGCAAGCAACCTTTTGCCCAAGGGCCGTGGCACTCAAAGTGTTAAAGTGCATGTAAACGCAGAAATCAGATTATTGCCATAAACTGATTATTCTCAGTTATCCGTTTATTGTCTGCATGTAAACGCACTCATTGTAACCGTTTCGATACCCCGATGCTTTCATTTCGGTGCCAAGTAAGTATCCAAACTCGATACCAAGCCCTAATTACCATTATCCAAAATCTAAGACGATATCTAGTCTCATATCACAATAGTGATATCATATGAAATATTGCCCAGGTGGGGATGATGTAGAAGAGGGGGGAGGCAGAGACTATATGGGGCAAGAGAGGGAACAGGGCAGGAGATGGGAGACGGGGGAGGAGGCGGGTGCGGGAAGGCAACTGGTGTGCGTGTGTGTGCGTGTGTGTGTGTGTGTGTGTGCGTGCGCGTGCGTGCGTGTGTGTGTGTAGATGACTGAAGCTCCGTCAGGATCCTGTGAAGAAAGACAGGCAGGAGGGCCATGAAAGACAAGAGGAGGACGGCCAGACGGAGCCTCGGGCATCTCCAGCCATGTGTGCAATCTGCATTTGTGTAGAAGCTGTGAGAGTGTTTGTATTTCTGTGTGTGTGTCTGTGTGTGCGTGTGTGTGTGTGTGTGTGTGTGTGTGTGTGTGTGTGTGTGTGTGTGTGTGTGTGCGTGCGTGCGTGCGTGTGCGTGCATGTGTGTGTGTGTGTGTTCTTCACAAACCGGGTGCTTTTTGGCAGCTGCCTGCCGCAGCCTTTTCTTTTGGTGCCAAAGTGAAAGAAAGAAAAAACAACAACAACAAAGTGAAAAACAAACTGGATAAAAATGTCATCCTGAATTCAATGCGTGTGACTTTCTCTGCGTCCCATCAGACCAGCCGAAGACACTAATAACTTGGTGAAACGCCAAAGCAGAGGAAACGCCGGCAGACATCTCATTTCGTCCCACTGTGTCAGCTCAAAACAAGCAAAATGTTCCTACCTTTGTTGCTCGATGAGGTGACTCGACTGACTGCAACTGAAATTCTAACTCCAAAGTGGCTACCGGAAAATGTACTGTATAGGTGTAGACTTTTTCATTCGGTTGATTTTCTGCTCATTTCGCTGTTGAAATTGCTATTATATTTCAACATTTCAACGTTGGAAAAAGTCTGAGATTTAGCGTGATGAAACTCGCAGCCAACCAGAAATTGCTACAGCTGATTCCATTAATATGCAAATTAGCGTATGACCTCATCTGGCCCTCGTGACAAAAGCAAGTGGCCATTTTAAAAGCAGCAGAAACCCCGACTGCCAAACCGTCCCATTGTCCTCAGCACAGCTTCTCATCAAGCTCTCTCCTCTGGCTCCCGTTTCCAACCAAGTCTTGCTGAGCACAAATAGCATTTTAGCAGCAGCAGCATGCCATCACCTTCATGAAGAAGATGAACACATTCACACCATGAAACTGCCCAGGACAACCGGTCTTCTACTGGCCACTGAGCTGCTCTACTGCAGCAGATTGGAGGTTAAGATCCTTGTCCGAGAACATTTCTATGGTAATTTTTGAAGGAGGTAGGGTTTCTGTTTGATCAACACCCCAGGTTTTTCCAGTTGCATGTGGGATTCAAACCGGCGATTTTCAGGTCACAAGCCAGTCATTCCTGAGTAATTGAACCCACTCAACTGCTTCCTCCCGTCCATAGCACTAGACTGGGATTGGAAAAGCCGTTTTAACCTGACCGACCAGTCCATGAGCACTATGAATAGGAATGTACAGTAATTAGTGGTGGGACTCGATAAAAAAATTAATCTAATTAATTAGAGGCCTTGTAATTAATGAATCGTAATTAATCGCATTTTAATCGTATATCAATATTTGACACAAGAAGCAACATTTTTCAACTCAAATGGATTTTGGTGTATGAGTGAATCAATGAATAGACAATACATATTGCTGTATTTGTACTTGTCAGACGTGGACTTACTCATCTTGGCTCTGAACCCCGTCATCTGGTCAAGTGTGGGGTTGGCGACTGTTTGCTCGTACTAGGACTAACGTTAGCATGATCAGCGGCTATGTTAACGTTAGCTCTGGCTTCCAGGCTAGCTGCAACATGTTTAGCATTGACGTGATACCGGAGGCTTAAATCTAAACTTCCCATCCGCCGGGCCAAGCAACGTGTTCTCATTATGCTTCTTCTATGTTTGTCGTTAGCCTACAGCACACTTCCCACATGTGGAGCTTTGTTGTCTTTGTTGACGTCACTCAACGTCACGTTGTGCATCGGTATGTTCGGTATGCCTGGAATTCGTCCACTGAGAAACGTTCCGTGGTCTCTGGAGTCCAAAATAAAGTGTGATTAAAATGTGTACATTTTTTTAATGCATTATTTTTTCTGTAATTAATTAATCGAAGTTAACGCGTTAAAGTCCCAGCCCTAACAGTAATGTAATGATGTAATATGTGCAAGATGGTCAGATCTCCAAAGTGGGAGGCTAGAGGTCTTGTGCCCCCCTGTTCCAGCATCAGGCAGTGATGCTCTATCTATGTGGTATGTAACATTAGAAATAGCCAAATTAACAAGAGTAGCCTTTAAGATGTTGTAGATGTCTTGGAGTTTGAGAGGACGTGATGTATGGAGGCTAGACCTCATCCAGACTCTACTGGGGGATTATGACTCTGAGCACCAGTGAGACACAGCCCTCTCGTCTCCTTTCACTCCACCCTTTGTTTTGCCTTATCTGACTTAATTGGCTTAATCGGGTGTCCCTCTGAGGGCCAGCGAGCCTAATGCTAGAGAGCTGAAACACAAGAACGTCATCTCTGAAACTTAGAGAGGAGAGAGGAGAGGAGGGGAGAGGAGGAGAGGAGAGGAGGGGAGTGGAGATAGGAGAGGAGAGGAGAGAGGAGAGGAGAGGAGAGGAGGAGAGAGGAGATGAGAGGAGAGAGGAGAGGAGAGGAGAGGAGAGGAGAGGAAGGGAGAGGAGAGGAGAGGAGAGGAGGAGAGGAGAGGAGAGGAGAGGAGAGGAGGAGAGAGGAGATGAGAGGAGAGAGGAGAGGAGAGGAGAGGAGAGGAGAGGAGAGGAAGGGAGAGGAGAGGAGAGGAGAGGAGGAGAGGAGAGGAGAGGAAGGGAGAGGAGAGGAGAGGAGAGGAGAGGAGGAGGGGAGGAGAGGAGAGGAAGAGAGAGGAGAGGAGGAGAGGAGAGGAGAGGAGAGGAGGAGAGGAGAGGAGGGGAGGGGAGGAGAGGAGAGGAGAGGAGAGGAGAGGAGAGGAGGGGAGGGGAGGGGAGAGGAGATAGGAGAGGAGATGAGAGAGGAGGGGAGAGGAGAGGAGAGAGGAGGGGAGAGGAGAGGAGAGGAGAGGAGAGAGGAGGGGAGAGGAGAGGAGGAGAGGAGAGGAGAGGAGAGGAGGGGAGAGGAGAGGAGAGGAGAGGAGAGGAGAGGAGAGGAGAGGAGAGGAGAGGAGAGGAGAGGAGAAAGAGTAGAGGAGAGGAGGGGAGAGGAGAGGAGAGGAGAGGAGAGGAGAGGAGAGGAGAGGAGAGGAGAGGAGAGGAGAAAGAGTAGAGGAGAGGAGGGGAGAGGAGGGGAGAGGAGAGGAGAGGAGAGGAGAGGAGAAAGAGTAGAGGAGTTCAGAGCTCTGAGGTTTTCAATAGGACAGCAGAGCCCCCACATATCCCCTCAGGCCTAAAGCCTGAATAGAGAAGGCGTGTTTAGATCATCTGCTAAGTCTTCAGTCATACAAACATACCAAACATTCCTCTCACATTGTTCCTGTCGTGCCTGATGCAACCACACAATCTCCTGTTGAATGCCTGCTTCATTCCCAGCTGGGATCCTCGTGTGCTCCTGCTGTTCTGCGCCCAAATGTAGAAAACTTCTCAGAAATACAATCTTTAAAAAAAAGTCTCAAACTTTGTCGGAGTGAAGAAAATATCACCAAAAACGTAGGACCTAAGCATTTTTGTATGAAAGTGCTCAAATCAATTCTAAGCAAAGAATAAGTGGCATTTATAAGCGCTGATCTATAAATGTCATTCTACAGCACACTCAGGTGCAATCAATCAAACTTAAAATTGATTGGGCATCCGGAGCGGTAGATTCCTTGCTTACAAAACACGCCGGTCGCAGGTTCAAGCCCCCGTGTTACCTCCGGCTTACCCGGGCATCCACACAGGCACAATAATTGGCCGTGTCTGCGGGTGGGAAGCCGGATTAAGGCACCAGCATCCATCTGGTCAGACAGAGAGGAAGGGAACTCAGAGGAATAGAGTGATCCTCTCACACGTACGCTACGTGCTGCCCGTGACACTCCTCGCTGTCAGGTGAAAAGAAGCCGCTGGCGACTGCACATGTGTCAGAGGAAGCATGTGCTAGTCTACAATTCTCCCCAGATCGGGGAG
>NC_139632.1:37589304-37591804 GCF_964638095.1 Poromitra crassiceps
CACACACACACACACACACACACACACGTCTCAGCAGGGAAGGGTTTATGACATCATTGATGTCATAAATCAGGAGCATCCCCAACCAGAATGTTAGTGCGCTGAGCCAGACCTTTCTCCAGTGCTGCCATTGTGGAGCTATCACCCAGCGTCCGCTGTGCCGCCAAGCCAACCGGTCGGTGACAAGCGTCGCATTCTGGCCAGCACCCGCTGTATCGCTGAGGCAAGCAGACTGGTTGGCGGTTTTGGGTTTTTCTTTCTTTTGGGGGATTCTCTATTCTAGTCCGAGCAGATGCCCTCTCTCGCCGCAAGAAGAGAGGCATCTTACCACGGAGTCTAGGTGTGGCTAATGTGGAGCTAGGTGCTGCTAATGTGGAGCTAGGTGTGGCTAAGCGAGACGAACACACGTCTGACATTGAGGAGGACGACAGCTGTTCTGTGAACAAACAGCCAGACTGGAGGCTGATATACTGGCAGCGCAGCAGAGACGTATCTGTCACATGCTTACACACACGTGTGCTTGTCTGTGCTGCCTATGAAGTCAAACTCTAAGTGGCTAAGTCTAGCGCCGCTGGATTCACCTACAAAAGGATACCCTGCTGGCTGCTGGGTGTATTAAGCAGACTCAGCAGGCTTGGTCCCAGGAGGACAGACAGAATGAAGAAGCATGCGAGCGTCTCCGGGAGGACAGAGTCTCCAGGGGTCCCCCGTCACCGCCAGGCTGTAATTACTTCAGGTCACACATGACAACTTCATTAACGGGCCCACCAATAATGTCCTCCTCAGAGGACACAGTGAAGACACACAGGAGAAACCCAGTGGGAGTTACAACACTGCCACCACACATGCACGCATGCACACGCATGCACAGGCATGCATGCACACACACACACACACGCACGCACACACACACACGCACACGCACGCACATGCATGCACGGACACACACACACAGGCACACACACACACACACACACACACACACACACACACACACACAAGGGGCCTGGCCATCAGTACAGGAGTAGTACTTGTACTACAGATAAAAAGCGTATTAATTCTTATAATCATTAAGAGCCAGCAAACACCATCGCTAGGGGAGAGCGGGGTAAGATACTAAACTAAAAACAAACGCTAATCTTTCATAACTGGTAATAAGAATACATGTACATGTACAATTTCTTTAAAAAAAAGTAGTCCATTGGTTCAATTTGCTTCTGTGTGGTGGTAAGGTATAGGTAGTATAGTCCACTCAAATGTTATTGCATGTCATTTTGCAAATGAGTTCAAATGTGTCATTACAAGTAACTTTTATTTGAAAAGTCTTGACAATAAACTCGATTCCAAATTAGAACCGAATCCAAAATGCAGTGTACCAGGTACCCGGGCGTCGGACAACCCTTACTACCCCGGACACCGGATCCACTAATGTGTGTGCGCGTGTGTGTGTGTGCACGCGTGTGTGTGTGTGCGTGTGTGTGTGTATGTGTGCACATGCGTGTGTGTGTGTGTGTGTGCGCGTGCGTGTGTGTGTGTGTGCGTGTGTGTGTGTGTGTATGTGTGCGTGTGTGTGTGTGTTCTGTCTGTTGTCTGACCCAGCCTCAGACCTATCGACCCCGTCATCAAATTAGCTTTTCCACATGCAGTAAGTTAATAATTCCAGTTCTTCTTCAATATATTTCAAATGGGCTTGACGAGAGTCTTTTAAGGGTCTCCTTCAAACTCAGGTATGTGAAAATGAATTCTTGAAAGCTGATACCAATATGTTTGGATTGAAGCTGCTGATGGCAATATCAGCAAAAATATCAGCTAACTTCGATCAATGATCTCATTAGAATGAATTCAGGTTCAGGTCGTCCGATAGACAACAACAGTGTAGTTTGGATCAATTATATGCTAAATATGTAGGTAATAAATATACAGAGTCTAGGGTTGTCAGAAATATCGATACTTGGGTACTTACTCGATAGTAAACATTAAATAGATACAATACTACTTGCTACAGTATCAAGTTTATTGATATCAGCAGCAGCACACACACACAGACACACACACAGACACACACACACATACACACACACACACACACACCCAGCACCACTGCAGCTGAGCACCTCCTCCCTCCTCCATCTTTGTTTTGATGCATGGTGCTCGCTAGCGAAACAGTGTGTGTTCCCGAAGGAAAGAGCCTTGTCAACATGGCAGCAGATCCTCCGCGACCAGTTTTGGTCTCTATAAGGAATTTCAAGAGGTAAGCTCCCGTTTCAACGTTATTGCAGCACATTTATCATAAACGTTAAGGTAACATAGCCTTACCCCAGCGTTAGCCACATTAGCCGTTTGCTAAGCTATTCCAAACATAACATTATAGAGCTAGCTGCTAGTACAGGCCCTGCCCGAGTAATCAACCGTTCATTTGACAAGATTCGAAATGATTTTGCATCTGACAAGTGTGATGTTTCTCTTATTGAAGCTGAGGGAAGTCAACCTGCAACAATTA
>NC_139632.1:37601804-37641804 GCF_964638095.1 Poromitra crassiceps
TAATATGTTTGTACAGGTGCATGGCTCATGGTAACATGTTTGTACAGGTGCATGGCTCATGGTAACATGTTTGTACAGGTGCATGGCTCATGGTAACATGTTTGTACAGGTGCATGGCTCATGGTAACATGTTTGTACAGGTGCATGGCTCATGGTAATATGTTTGTACAGGTGCATGGCTCATGGTAACATGTTTGTACAGGTGCATGGCTCATGGTAACATGTTTGTACAGGTGCATGGCTCATGGTAATATGTTTGTACAGGTGCATGGCTCATGGTAACATGTTTGTACAGGTACATGGCTCATGGTAACATGTTTGTACAGGTGCATGGCTCATGGTAACATGTTTGTACAGGTGCATGGCTCATGGTAATATGTTTGTACAGGTGCATGGCTCATGGTAATATGTTTGTACAGGTGCATGGCTCATGGTAATATGTTTGTACAGGTGCATGGCTCATGGTAACATGTTTGTACAGGTACATGGCTCATGGTAACATGTTTGTACAGGTGCATGGCTCATGGTAACATGTTTGTACAGGTGCATGGCTCATGGTAATATGTTTGTACAGGTGCATGGCTCATGGTAACATGTTTGTACAGGTGCATGGCTCATGGTAATATGTTTGTACAGGTGCATGGCTCATGGTAACATGTTTGTACAGGTGCATGGCTCATGGTAATATGTTTGTACAGGTGCATGGCTCATGGTAATATGTTTGTACAGGTGCATGGCTCATGGTAATATGTTTGTACAGGTGCATGGCTCATGGTAACATGTTTGTACAGGTGCATGGCTCATGGTAACATGTTTGTACAGGTGCATGGCTCATGGTAATATGTTTGTACAGGTGCATGGCTCATGGTAACATGTTTGTACAGGTGCATGGCTCATGGTAATATGTTTGTACAGGTGCATGGCTCATGGTAACATGTTTGTACAGGTGCATGGCTCATGGTAATATGTTTGTACAGGTGCATGGCTCATGGTAATATGTTTGTACAGGTGCATGGCTCATGGTAACATGTTTGTACAGGTGCATGGCTCATGGTAACATGTTTGTACAGGTGCATGGCTCATGGTAATATGTTTGTACAGGTGCATGGCTCATGGTAACATGTTTGTACAGGTGCATGGCTCATGGTAATATGTTTGTACAGGTGCATGGCTCATGGTAACATGTTTGTACAGGTGCATGGCTCATGGTAATATGTTTGTACAGGTGCATGGCTCATGGTAATATGTTTGTACAGGTGCATGGCTCATGGTAATATGTTTGTACAGGTGCATGGCTCATGGTAATATGTTTGTACAGGTACATGGCTCATGGTAACATGTTTGTACAGGTGCATGGCTCATGGTAACATGTTTGTACAGGTGCATGGCTCATGGTAATATGTTTGTACAGGTGCATGGCTCATGGTAACATGTTTGTACAGGTGCATGGCTCATGGTAATATGTTTGTACAGGTGCATGGCTCATGGTAATATGTTTGTACAGGTGCATGGCTCATGGTAATATGTTTGTACAGGTGCATGGCTCATGGTAATATGTTTGTACAGGTGCATGGCTCATGGTAACATGTTTGTACAGGTGCATGGCTCATGGTAACATGTTTGTACAGGTGCATGGCTCATGGTAACATGTTTGTACAGGTGCATGGCTCATGGTAACATGTTTGTGCACATGCATGGCTCATGGTAACATGTTTGTACAGGTGCATGGCTCCATTTGTGCACGTGCATGGCTCATGGTCATCATAATGTTGCTCGTTGCAGCAGAGGTCATATTCAGTTGTTCCCTGCCACATATCAATACCCCACCAACAAAAGCAATCAATAAGCCACCAGTGATAGACCCATCTATGAAAACATAGGACCCCTGTGGTGATTAAAAAAAACTAGGGCCTGACCGATACATCATTTCTCGGTCTAATACCTCTAACTGGGAATCAAGAGAGAGAGAGAGAGAGAGAGAGAGAGCGAGAGAGAGAGAGAGAGAGAGAGAGAGAGAGAGAGAGAGCGAGAGAGAGAGAGAGAGAGAGAGAGAGAGAGAGAGCGAGGGAGAAGCGAAGAGAAGAGAAGAGATGGCATATTTTATTTGCGATGCTTTCAGTTTCACTTGGCTTCCTCTGACTCTAACATAAAGCGAATGGAAAGTGGTAAATGGGACATGACAGGCTGACAGGCACAGCTTAGTGTGTGGTGGCAGCATGGAGGCTGAGCAAGCAGAATGGGGGGAGGGCGCGGGTGATAGCATTAAGAAATTACAAACAACATGGTAGAACATTTAATAATGTTGACTCTCCACAGTGTTCTACGGTATGGTTTAATTTCCAGTTTAATAATGAGCTGTGTAAAAAAGTTTATATTTAAACGTAAAACTTTTTGGCACATGACAGAGTGTGTCTGTGATGAACAGCCTACCTCGTGTGGAAAGACATTTTTTTCTCTGCAGTTGTGTGACAGTGCAGAGCAAACAGGTTCATTTGTCGCACCAATCCGTATTCAGGCCATGCATGCATATCGCCGTTTGTTTGTCCTCTCTCGCTTAAAACGTTAGCGATAGCTAATGATAGGATACTGTAGCTAGCGATAGATACTTTAGCGTAGTGTAACCGAGCGTCTGGGTTCGCCTATTACATGACACTTTGTTAATAAAAGTTTCAAAACAACAAACGAGAGAGAGAGTCGGCCATGTCAACAGTGGAAGCTCGTCCCCAAATAGTCCCCAAACGCACACAGCGGGCATATGGAGTGGACAGCAAATGCAACTTTTAGCCATGATGCTGTCAGTCTGAAGTTGGACACACTGCAGCAGAGCAACTCACTCGTGTCTGAAGTGATGACTATGTATGTATGCACTTCCTAATATGGTAAACAGTAACACCTAATATGGTAAACAAACACCTAATATGGTAAACACCTGTCTTCATATGGAAATGAGACAGCAAGGTTTTTGTAAGCCAGGGGAACGGAGAGAAGAGTATTACATGACAGACAACAACAACCTTTCATGCCACCAGGTGCCGAGTCCACGCAAACAGGTACTGGTACTGGAAGGAGTCCAAAAGTGTGAGCTGCTGTATCCTGTTCTGACAGGATCCAGCTGCTGTATCCTGTTCTGGCAGGATACACGTGAACCTGTTGTGGACCGACCGACAGTGTGGCTGTGGTGACTGTCGCTGGTCGCAGACTCGCAGCTAAAAATCTGCTTGTACCCAACAAATGTATTACTTCACCAGCACAAGGTCACTCACTGTCCTTGATTTGTAGACAACAACAACAACAACAACAGTCAACAATCTATATACATGTATGTATATATAAAGATATGTATATACATACAGGGCCGTAACCAGGGTTCCGAAATAGGGGAGGTCCAGCAAGGGGAGGCGGGCGCCGCCGAAAAAAAATTGAGTTTTTCCCCCCCCCCCCCTTTTTAGCCATATTTAGAGTAATATATCATTTTAAATCAACATTAGGATTATACTGTTGTGATGTCATTATTCAGTATATTCTCTTTCATGTCACCACCTGCTCAGCTCTCCTGTCAACATAATTGTAACTAACAAACACAAACTGTTTTAGCCAAATTCATATCAAAATGACACCTACAAACACAGGTACACAACCCAAGCCGTACACAACACACAAAGTCATCATCGATAATAAAAAAAACATACAGAGGGACATTTATTTATTCCTGATAGGAACGATTGAAAAATAAAATAAAATATATTATGTTGTTTTTAACTTTACACCACCTCTTTTTGTTACTTATTGGGTCATGAAACTGAAACCATGCATATAGCCACCTGCATACCTGACTTCGGGAGCTTGGCAATTGGCATCATGCATGATTACAATGAGATGCACCCACTTTAAACCTGAATAAAGTAATAAAACCACTAGTAAACCAGTAGGCGGCGCCTGGCCTGCTGTTCAGTGAGTGGCCTGGCCTGGCCTGGCCTGCAAAAAAAAAAAAAAAAAAAAAAAAAAAAAAAAAAATTTTTTTTTTTGCAGGCTGAAATATTAGGGGAGGTCCGGACCTCCCCGTCCTCATAGCTAGTTACGGCCATGTATACATATCTATACACCCAAGTATCGTGATAGTATCGACTCGGGAGATAAGTGAATGGTCCCACCCCTAACAGTCTTGCAATTATGTTTGTTCTGCATTTTATACACCCAATACAGCTTGCTTTGCTGGTTTCTCTACTACTGGACAACACACACACACACACACACACACACACACACACACACACACACACACACACACACACACACACACACACACACACACACACACACACACACACACACACACACACACACACACACACACACACACACAGATTTGGGAGCCTCTAGGGGCAGCTCTTCAGACAAACACATTTTACACAATAATCCTATTAGAGAGAGAAAGTGCTCTCTCTCTCTCGCCCTCTTCATCCATCAATACTCCCTCTATCTCTCTCTCCCCTCCCTCCCTCTCTCCCTCTCCATGCGCTGTCCATGCCAGTGGATAGGCTGCTAGCTACGAGCGCGCCGCTGAACTTCCATATTCAAATTGAAACACGCTCTGCTGCAGCCACGAGCAGCACTCAGCACTCAGCAGCTCGATCAGGGTCACATTCACTTTCGACCAGAGACCGATGGAGGTGACATAAGCCCATATTGGCTCTGCACGGCTTTTCCACTGCTCAGCTCGTCAATATCCCCTCAGCCTCGTCTCTCTCAATCATTCCAACATTACTATACTCACCCCCCCCTTCTCCACCCTGTTCTGCCCCACCACCCCCCCTTCTCCACCCTGTTCTGCCCCACCACCCCCCCCTCTCCACCCTGTTCTGCCCCACCACCCCCCCTTCTCCACCCTGTTCTGCCCCACCACCCCCCCTTCTCCACCCTGTTCTGCCCCACCACCCCCCCTTCTCCACCCTGTTCTGCGCCCCCCCTTCTCCACCCTGTTCTGCCCCCCCCTTCTCCACCCTGTTCTGCCCCCGCCTTCTCCACCCTGTTCTGCGCCCCCCCTTCTCCACCCTGTTATGCCCCCACCCTTCTCCACCCTGTTCTGCCCCCGCCTTCTCCACCCTGTTCTGCGCCCCCCCCTTCTCCACCCTGTTCTGCCCCCCCCCTTCTCCACCCTGTTCTGCCCCCGCCTTCTCCACCCTGTTCTGCGCCCCCCCTTCTCCACCCTGTTCTGCCCCCCCCCCCTTCTCCACCCTGTTCTGCCCCCGCCTTCTCCACCCTGTTCTGCCCCCCCCCCCCTTCTCCACCCTGTTCTGCCCCCGCCTTCTCCACCCTGTTCTGCCCCCCCCCCCTTCTCCACCCTGTTCTGCCCCCCCCCTTCTCCACCCTGTTCTGCCCCCCCCCCCCCCCTTCTCCAGCCTGTTCTGTCCCACCCCCCTCTGCTCAACCCAGCTAATGGATAAAGATTATGGCTGCACAGCATGAACACAACACTGCAGATGCTACATACACAATATGACATGCAATCTGCTATACAGTATCTGGTGACCTTTGATGGGTCATGGAGGAGAGACTCTACAGTGGTACTGCAAGCCCCTCCCCATTTTATTTTTATTTTTTACAACTCATTAAAATGAATGCATCAGACACCCAAATACCTTCAATACACTCTTGCTCTGTATGGCAAGATTGTGATATCTCACAGTCTCATCTGATGGCCTGCTTATTTTTTTTTACATTTCTACAGAAACGGAATAACAGAAAGACCAGACCACACACACACACACACACACACACACACACACACACACACACACACACACACACACACACACACACACACACACACACACACACACACACACAACAATCAACTATGGACAGAATATCAGTTTAAAACACACTTCTTATCCCCCCCCCATTCATAGTCCCCCATTGTTGGGAGCAACTGACAGTTCAAAGCAACTATAATGGTATTAAGCCATCCTGAATCAGACTAGCCACTGAAGTCCAATCTATTATTTCTGCTCTGCAAAAAGTCAGATGCTTCTTATTCTCACTAGTTCATTCACCGATTATTACATTTATGAAAAATGAAGCTGATAATATTATTGCAGCCTTGTAAAAAGAGCTTGCTGCTCGCTGGCTTCCTTTCATGTCACAACATCAAGAGGAGATGAATGTTTTGTTCAGGCCTTCATGTGGATAAGAAGGGAGGGAGGAGCAGAGGAAAGATGGAGTCCAGGAGAGAGAAACACAACAGCCCTGAGGTGAGGTGCTGCATATCAACATTTTATTAAGCTCAGTACATGATGTACGTACGCACACACACACACACACACACACACACACACACACACACACACACGCGCGCGCGCACGTACACACACTGTGCGCCAAATAAAGCTGCAGAGAAATAACTGAGCCGCCCGAAATGAGTGATGAACAACAGAGATCCGTAGCTACTTAGCAATCAGTGCTAAATGCTAATGCTAAATTGTTTGTTTGGACATGGCTGTAGCACTGCACTGTCTGTCATCTCTCAGCTGTGATCGTGTGTGTGTGTGTGTGTGTGTGTGTGTGTGTGTGTGTGTGTGTGTGTGCGCGTGTGCGTGTGCGTGCGTGCGTGCGTGCGTGCGTGCGTGTGTGTGTGTGTGTGTGTACGTGTGTGTGTGTGTGTGTGTGTACTAGGGATGGGCATTTCTAGCAAAAACACTATTCGAAATTCGCTGGCCAAATTCGAATTTAATTCGAAATTCGAAAATAAAAATAAAAATGTAAAAAAAAAAATTTTTTTTTTTTTTTGTGAGTGAAATGTTGCATTGTCTCCCCTGATTCTAAGTCTACGGCTTTATTAATTAATATAAAAAGCTTCTGCTGTGGATTTTTAGCTCAAACAAGCATTGCACCACTGAAGTAAAGAACATGTTACATGACATTGACATTTTCGAAAATAAAAAACAGTTTTGACAATCATGAGTGGTTCATTAAATATTTAGTAGGCTCAGGTCTGAGTGCCAAAGGGGTGCCAAAGTCACCCCCTCTCCCTCTTCATGGGATTTCATCCGCCATTCATTTTTCCATAAACCTTGCTTAAAATGCTTATAAAAATTGTTTTACTTGCTCAAACCAAGCGATTTGACTATACTTAGAATCAGGGGAGACAATGCAACATTTCACTAAACAAAAAAAAAAAAATTTTTTTTTTTTTTTCGAATTTCGAATTTCAATAATAAAAGTCGACCTTGATAATAACAACGATTATTCGAAAATTCGAAATTCGATGCCCATCCCTAGTGTGTACGTGTGTGTGTGTGTGTGTGTGTGTGTGTGTGTGTGTGTGTGGTGAGGGTTCAATGCCATGGACAAGACAGAGAGCAACACAGTGACAGAAGAGTTCAAAGGCACTGTGGTAGACTAGCAACATGGCCCACCTCAGGAGAGAGGAGCAGCTGCCCTGACTCAGACATATATAGGTGGTATGTCTGCACGGCTCTAACCATGTGGTTCGTTTTCATCAACAGTGTCTGCTGTCACCTCAACTCAAACCACTGACCTCCTGCTCCTGCATGCATTAAGTCACTCACAAACCCCAAGTCACTAACCAGTGAGCACATCTTTACTACCGAGAAGTGGCTGTGTGAGTGAGTGAGTGAGTGACTGACTGACTGACTGACTGAATGACTGACTGACTGACTGACTGACAGTGACTGACTGACTGACTGACTGACTGACTGACTGACTGACTGACTGCCATGTGGGACACCTAACTTCAAGACCCTTACATTACATCGAAGGCTGTAGCATTTCTCCAAGTGTTATTCTAGGTCTTAAGGTGGATCTTTGACTTGTGGTTTACTGATACAATTTGCAGAACAGTTGAAATAATTTAGGAATTTAGGGCCATATGAAATCTTTTTTTCTCTTCCAAATTCCCCAAATTCTGTTTTTTAATTTTTAATTTAATTTTGATTTAGGGGTTAGGATGACTGCCGCCCTGCTGGTCAAAGTTCCATTTAGCAACCAAAAAGAGAACATGGGAAGATCTCAGAGTTGTAAATCATGTTTTACAAACACCAAATTGCAAATGGTTGGTTCTTCTGACAGCGTTGTGGTCCTCACCGATGACACTTTGGTGGCAGAATAAACATCCTATATGCAGGAAATGTTACTGTTACTGGCTGCAGCTGCATTCGCCAGCAATGCACTCTGTAGTCTGTGTGCACAGAAGTAACGATGGAATCCACATGTTTATTCAACCCCCTGAGCACAAACCACACAATAGTGCTGAAATGCAAGCACGAGGTGGGGCTAATCGTAGGGGAAATGACAAGAGCATAGCTACTGTACAGTATATGTATCATGTATGCTACAAGCAGGGGGAATATTTCAGACACACGTGTTAGCGAACTGACCCACCCTGCACCCACCCTGCTCATAGGATCAAATGTCAAGCTGGCTTTTATAGACATGTGTGGCAGGGAGGCCTCATGTCATGTGTAGGATGGTACTGTACTGTAGGTGGATTTGTATTCAAGTATTCACCACTGAACGAAGGAATTAACAAGAAGTCATCAGTGTTGGGCAAGTTACTTTAAAAATGTAATGTACTACATATTACTAGTACATATTACTTTAGGTATTATTGCTGTGTCTTGTAAACCCATGGGGGTTGGGCACTTAGGGTGGAGGACACTTAAATTAATCGACCAATCAATCAACCAAGCAATTAATCAATCAATCAATCAACTTTACAATATTACTGTATGTGTAGAGTAACTCGTTACTTATAGTTATATTACTGAGTTACTGCTAAAGTAATGGGTAATGATGAGTTACCCTAAACACTGGAAGTCATACACTAATAATTATGAGCACGTTAGGCCTTGAAATATGTGGAATGTGTGCTTATCTTTGCTGCTACAGTATGTCCCATCTCTACCAACAGGTGTTCTCCTGTTATCCAGCTGAAACAAGTGAGTCAGAGCAGAGCTACAGTCAGACGTCTGTTGGGATTTGTGGACGGGCGGTAAGTGTTTCTACCTGCACTGCCTGTGTGGGACAGGACGGGGGCGCTAAGTGTTTCTACCTGCACTGCTGTGTGGGACAGGACGGGGGCGCTAAGTGTTTCTACCTGCACTGCCGTGTGGGACAGGACGGGGGCGCTAAGTGTTTCTACCTGCACTGCTGTGTGGGACAGGACGGGGGCGCTAAGTGTTTCTACCTGCACTGCTGTGTGGGACAGGACGGGGGCGCTAAGTGTTTCTACCTGCACTGCCGTGTGGGACAGGACGGGGGCGCTAAGTGTTTCTACCTGCACTGCTGTGTGGGACAGGACGGGGGCGCTAAGTGTTTCTACCTGCACTGCTGTGTGGGACAGGACGGGGGCGCTAAGTGTTTCTACCTGCACTGCTGTGTGGGACAGGACGGGGGCGCTAAGTGTTTCTACCTGCACTGCCGTGTGGGACAGGACGGGGGCGCTAAGTGTTTCTACCTGCACTGCCGTGTGGGACAGGACGGGGGCGCTAAGTGTTTCTACCTGCACTGCCGTGTGGGACAGGACGGGGGCGCTAAGTGTTTCTACCTGCACTGCCTGTGTGGGACAGGACGGGGGCGCTAAGTGTTTCTACCTGCACTGCCGTGTGGGACAGGACGGGGGCGCTAAGTGTTTCTACCTGCACTGCTGTGTGGGACAGGACGGCCAAAACGATGACTGAGACATCAGGGGGCGATCTCTGCTACTGTGCCTGCAGCTAGCTTCCAAAATAAAAGACCTAAAGAGAGACGTCACATAAAGTGACGTTTTAAGATGGACAGTATATAAAATACTTTGGATAATAATTTGTGTCTGATGGTTTTTCCCCCGCACAAAAAGTTTAATTATCTTGTTAAAATCCTTAAAATGATTCCCCCTCCTTCTGCCTCATTAAAAATTCCAAAGCAACCAATTAGGGTTATCTAGAACATAAGTAGCCAATCACAGCATACAACAGGGGCTGAATACTGGACAGCGATTGGCTCCAGTATTCGTGACGTCACGAATCATGCTGGTTGAAAATGGCCTTTTCAGTGAGCTCAGAGAAGCTTTCCACCTTCAGCAGACGATTGTAGAAACAGTCTTCTAGTGTCAAACTCTTCACAGACGTCATTCTGCACAGAGAAGCTCAGACATCCAACTGAAGGAGCGAGAAGACTAACTGCTTTCTGACTTTAGGGGATCTTTAAATATAACATCAAAGGGAAAAAGCCACCTTAAAACACTGTAACATTTAAAAACAAAGCTATTGGCATCATGTACCTTTCACGCAAATGCCTAGACGGTCTCAAGATGTCGCTGTCATCCATTCACGTTTACACTACTTGCCTCTGGAGTACAAAGGAGACCAATGTTAAACATTGGGGGAGATCTTCATGCCAACTTCTGTGTGAACTGTAGGGCTGGGTATCGTTCAAAATTTTTCGATATCGATACCGTTTCGATACTTGGATTTCGATACCGGTTCCTGAACGATACTTTTTTCGATACCAATTTTTAGAAAAATCCATTTTAACAAAAATAAAACTGCATTACACATTGAAATTATTTTACAAATCTTTAGTTTCCCCCCCATCTTAAGTTTTACAGCAGAAAAAAATAAAACCTACTGTATTTAACATAACTTTAAGTTCTCTAAACGTATTGCCGTCCCTACAAAAAATATTGGAGTACTACAAAGGAAAGAAATGTAGCTAAAACAAATAAATCAGTGGAATAGTTTTCAGTGCAAAACAGAGAGTTGCAAATCAGGGTTTAATGCTCACTGATGCAACAGAACTCTATTCTTGTCCAAACTGATGAGATGGATCCACTTCATGCATGGAAGACTAGTTGAGCATTGACTAGCCTATCAATATAGCCTTATATGCCACAAAGTGAATCGCATTTATATTCAACAAACTATCATGACATCAGCGTTTGTTAACGAGTTGCTAAAAATACATGGGCGATAACTGCCCGCTTGCACATAACGTTAACGCTAATTAATTAAACATTAACGCTAGCGTTGCAGATCAGTGTGCTCACTGCTGCAACAGAACGTCATTCTTGTCAAATCTGACGAGACAGCTCAACTTCACTGACTAGCCAATCAATATAAATGAATCGCATTTACATTCAACAAACTATCATGACATCAGCGTTTGTTAACGAGTTGCTAAAAATACACAATGCCCGCTTGCGCATAAGTTAACGTTACGGCGGCAATTAATTAAACGATCTAATGCTACAACTCACAGCTAGATGCATGGATTTGTCAGACTGAGGGATCTGATAACCGCTAACTTGCGGTAAGCTGAGCTGACCCACCTCTCAATTATTTCTCTTGTCTGTGGAAACCAGTCCGTGTTGTTTCTGTTTCTTTTCCTGCTTTTCATCATCTTCGCCATATGGTACTCCAGGATAGGAGTAGCTTGAGTGGCTAACTTCTTGTATACTATCCGCACCGCACGCCTGGCTCACAGTCACAACAAACACACCGGCTAAAGTGGGCGTAACGTTTCCTGCATGCCTCTACATGACAGCCAATCACCAGCCGTATTAGAGCGCGGCGTGCAAGCATGTCGCATGCTTATAGGCTCAATGACGCTGTTTTGTTTTGGTATCGAAAATTGGTATCGATTGACAAGGGAGGCTTCGATACCCCTTAGTATCGATGTTTCCATTTCGGTGCCAAGTAAGTATCGAAACTCGATACCCAGCCCTAGTGAACTGTGAAGCCTTCCTCCATAAAGAGCAACCAGTCCGCAGGTCGACATTGTCGACAAAGTCAACTTAGAACGACTCACATCATGTCCAATTCCCGTTTTTGCCCACTGAACATTTGGGACAAATGTTCCTGTGATAATAGTTTTGCAATCTGGGGCACCCAGAGTCTATCAGTCTGACGACTAATAAGACTCTGGGACAGACGTCCGATATTTCAGAGGTTTCTGACGTCTGCGCCAAGACTTCCTCTACCGTCATTGTTTACAGTCCCACGTCTCATATGATCTGTTCCTATAGGTTAGCCCAGAGCCGTGTAAGAAGAGTCGCGACATCTCCATTCACTCCAATGGACCATTTTTTTACTCTCAAGAGTTCCAGGAAGTAAGGTCCTGGATTAAGCAGCACTGTCGAGTTGCAGCAAAATGGACAGTTTGTGTTGTACTTTGAAAGTTTTTTCTTTTTCTTGAATCAAATTGAATCAGCTTTATTTTAGCATTCAAAAGTAGCGCGAGGCCCATTCCTGGCTGTTCATTGGCTAATGAGTCACGCATTTTGGTCCTCCGCTGACGCCACTCTCTCTCTCTAGAGGACACAAGGTTAGCCCAAATGTCGTCTGGACCCAAAACACCTGCAAAAAGTGTCTATCGATCAACTCCAACTCCATTCTTGCGCAAGTCTTGGCGCGGGCGCCCGCTCTGCACCAGAAACCCCCTCTTAAGCTGTGTTCACACCGAGATATTTAGTTTTCTCTCTGTCGCTCGACTGAACCCTTTGGAATCGCTCTGTCGCTGTGTTTAAATCGCTCGTCAATAGGCACAATAATTGACGGACATCTGGGGGCTATAACGTTACGCAATGTCATGATATTTGTCCACTACGAGCCACCGTCGTTGTTTACAAGCTAAGCCTATCAGCGTGCTCCTAATGCGAGCTCTATACCGGTAGTACAGACTTCACTTCATGTCAGCCTGTCAATCAGCTGTCAATGCGGGTTGTTGCCACACAATAAACCAGCGGTTTGTTGCAAGCCAGTGTGATCCTTGACTCACTCTCACACGGCAGCCAATCAGCGTTGAACAGCGAGCGACTGATGCCAGCGTAATTTCGCTCGAGTTGGGATATTTCATCTCGGGCGACGAGCGAATTTTCTCCCTATCGCTCTGTCTCTGTCGCTCGGACGCCCAGCGATTTTTCTCCCGGGCGAATATACGCTCAATCGCTCGTTTGCATTGACTTTGTATGTAAACTCGATGCCATCGAAAAACTTGAATAGGTCGGTGTGAACGCAGCTTTATTAGTCGTCAGACTGATAGACTCTGCGTTCCCAGAATGAGATTGATGGTTTGGTGACCTACTACATCTAATAATTGATCACCACTGGCCAAATAGTCATATATTGTCATTGTCAGTCATGAGTCCCTGTTCCACTTTGACCCCAACTGCTAAATGATAACAGTGTATCTACTCGCCATCCGTGACGGTTTAGCCCCAGACCTGCTTGATAGTCTGATGATCAACATGAATTGGTTTGCATAATACTTCAAAGCCCTCTGGGCAAAAACTGCAGTGATTTACGTACAGTAGGGTTGAATGACCCCCGCAACACAAATTTAACAGCCATCAATTATTAACGTAGGATAATGAGCTTGCTGTTGGGGAAGAACTGGCATGGTCTGTTATATTCTACATGCCACCCATACAGCAGCGTCACAGGCAATAGACTGAATGAGAAATGTACAACGTTTTGACATAACGGGCTTTGCACGCTACATAACCTGGAGCTGGGAAGGTAATCGGCTCGTTTGAGCTCCGATCCGTGCCGTTCCCTCTCCTGAGTCAGGACAGAGCGTAACGCCAGACACATCGGAGGGGGGGGGGGGGACGGACGGACATGACCTGTCCCTGGCAGAACATGACTTAAGACAGTGGTTCTCAAACTTTTTCATGTCAAGGACCCCAAAACTGACACTAATTCGACCTTGGACCCCCATTTGATAAGATTTTGTCCCAGGGTCTCCCATCTGATATGATTTTTGCGTGCGATTTTGCGAGTGTATGAAACCCATGTAGTAAATCATCATACATTCTGGCATTGTGTCACTTATGGATGGAATTTCTGCTGGGGGGGGACCCCCTGGAACGCCCTCAAGGACCACTGGGGACCCCACTTTGAGAACCACTGACATTAATTGGACCCACTCTTCAATTCAGCATACATCCAATCCCTCAAAACAGCACTTATCTAATCAAATGCCCACTTTTGATTTTTGTGCCCACTGAAGTACAGTAGTCATACTTTTATTTTGTGTGCTGCTGCCAAGTCCCGCGGAGCAAAGCTCACGATTCAAAAAAATGTTGTAAGTCATGTTTTATGTTGTACATATATTTGCCGATAAGCAAGGCCAGGCCACATTAAATGACCTGAATGTTAATAATGCACTTTAGCGTGTGGTGCTGCCCTCCATGCGTGAGAGAACGGCACGCATCAGGTCAAAGACCGAGCAAAGACCGAGTGAGTAATGTGTAACACTGTTCATCATATTAGGCTTTACAGCGCTACATAACATGGGGTTAAGAACGTAACGTTAGTGGGGTAGTGTATTGTGTGTATGATAGGGTTAGCCGATAGCGACCAAAAATCATATCTCTGTATTTTTAGGCTGAATGGCGATAAACAATACTGTATATCTCTGTGTTTTCTATGAAGTGGCCTAAATCTTCAGCTGTAAGACAAGTCAAAGCCATGTATGAGATGTCACAAGCACGTCCTACTACTATACTTGGAGATTATATGCGTGCGTATCCGTATGCGTGCCGTGTATGTACTTATTATAATCTCTCTTAGTAATGTAATTGTCCGGCAGTAGGCGCGGCGGCGACCCACAATTGCTCAACAGTTGAGGGCGACCCACAATTGCTCAACAGTTGAGTGGGCGAGGTCGTGCGGCGGGCGAGGTCATGCGGCGGGCGAGGTCGTGCGGCGGGCGAGGTCATGCAGCGGGCGAGGTCATGCAGCGGTCGAGAACGGTTCATCCGATCGACTTCAACCTTGGAGCGTGCAGTGCCGAATTTCAGCATCAGTTTTCGTCCCACCCCAAAAAAAAGTGTGTCCATGGCACATCGTCTCCAGAGTCTCCACCCTAGAAATGAGTGCTTGATGCTTGCTAATTTATATTTGATTAAAACAAGACTGGGATCAAGATCAAATGCAAAGACGGGGTTTCCTTCCCTGAGTGACTGTGAGATTTTTGACTATGAGATTTTTTTAATAAATAATCATCAGTAATGCGGATCTAATGACTAGTGGGTAACAGCTAGAACAGTCTGGTAACCTAAGTTCAGAACATTACACCACTTTACTGTAATGCAGCCTTTAAAACCAGGAAAAGACAACACTTGTGCCATATCACGGTATTATGATACCCAAAATGTCTAGTCTCATATCACAATATTGATATAATATTGATATATTGCCCATCCGTAGGTAGACTAGCCGGGCAGCGTGTGAGGCTCTCCTCCTGGGAGGGAGGTGCCTCCACTCCACCCATCATGAGCAGGGATGCTGCCTGCCTGTGAGGGAGGATCTGGATAACCTAGCCAGCCAAGCATGAGCCCACAGCGATGATGACGGGTCCATCAGTGGGTTAGCTGCTAGCATACAGCTAACATGAGCAGGTTAGCTGCATTCCAGCAAAGACGAGGAGGAGAGACGGGGATTCAACCCGACAGGTGCAACAGCATCAGCACCATCCAGCAGCCCTGTACAACCTTCCACCTAACGACCACCACCATCCACCTTGATCAATAACCCACCACAGAAATGACCGAGCCAACAGCTGAAACCACCAAAACAAGCCAGAATATATGTCATGTTTCATTCTGTAAAATGTTGAATATTGGCGTCACTGGCGTGAGCGAAAGAGTGCAGAGCTAGCTACCCGCTTCATTCACCACAGCGACCGAACCAGCCGCTGTTAGCCTGGCTTGGCTCGGGGCTGTGCTTTCAGATCAAACAGCATGTCTGCCTTCACACTCACCTCTCTGCCATCTTCCCAGGCCAGCGCTTCTTCTCAGTATCCGTATAGAATAAATCCCACAGCGGCTCCCATGTTGCCCAGATTGCGGTCGCCCTGCTGCAGTCAACGAGGAGACACTCCTTCTAGACCAGTGTCAAGCTAGGTAGGTACCTGCTACTGTCAAAACACACCACGTCCGGTTACAACCTTCAAAATAAAACCCGTATTGACGAGTCTGTTCGTGTGTTGCGACGTTTGGATGAATATACCCGCTAAAAGAAACAAATATATAGGCTATATTTTTTTTTTGAGGAGGAATCTGTAATGGGTGAAACTCTGTCTTAGAAAAAGTAATGTTTAACCATTAATGCAATGGTAAATAACGGGTAAACTACGACTTCCAGTCAGTGCTCATCATAAGGCCAATTACCACAAATATAAACGGAAATCAAAATTATAATTACTTTATCCCATAATTAGCAGAGTTGTTCATAAAGGTTACAGGAGAACCAGTGTCAAGGCAGCCTGAATAATCCACAACTGAAATACCCAGTGCTTGCCATATCTCCATCTCCAGACTGCAGCGCATCATCTGCCAAACTGAAAAGGTGGTCGGGTGCAGCCTGTCATCCATTCAGGACCTACACACTGCCAGGATGCTAAAGCGGTTTGAGAAAATGATGGTGACCCCAGCCATCCAGGACATAAATTCTTCAGGGTCCTCCTCCATGGCATAATGTCTTGCAGTACCAGAACCTCCCGTCACAGGGACAGCTTCTACCCAACTGCTATCCGCCTCCTCAATGAGACCTGAAAGCCTGTACAAATCAGGACTTTGTCACTCCTTCCCCCCCTGGCTCTGCAATGACTGGGGTCCCCCCATGAACATTATCCCACAGACACGGACTTAATTACTTGACATCTTACTCATGGACTTTTACATGGGCATTTTACATGGACATTATCCCACGGACATGACATTAAAGACTTACTGGACATTTTACATGGACTTATTACATGGACATTTAAATGGACCCCACTATGTCACTTTAAAGGTATTTTACTTTGCACTTTATCATTTATAATTTGAAGATTGTCTTCCTGTCTGCTCAATATTTTGGTATTGCTTTGATCGCTGCGCTGCATACTGCACAAAAACAAATTCACCATTTGTAATATGTTCACTCACTATGACTATTAAAGAATCTTGAATCTTGAATATAAATATTAAATACACAGCACAAGTGAGCAAGTGTATGCTTTTATTTTGAAAGCAAAATTGAATAACTTCTGGTAATATTCTAGCTAACGCTGGTTAGTTTGACGCAGCTAGGAATGAGCTCTGCTATTATCAAGTCATGATGCATTCATGTCAAATGGGAACGATGGGAAATATGAACACTCACTAGCAAATACTATTCACCACACTTTTTGTGGTGAATTCATTCAGTTTACGACTGCTGGTAAGGTAACTTGTTTTTCTTTGCAATGGACACAGATACTCGACTGTAGTGTAGAGAAGGATATAATACTACTAATACTACGAGGCTACTACTACTACTAATAATAATATTAATAATAATAATAATACGTCTCTGTGTGTGTGTGTGTGTGTGTGTGTGTGTGTGTGTGTGTGTGTGTGTGTGTGTGTGTGTGTGTGTGCGTGCGTGCGTGCGTGCGTGCGTGCGTGCGTGCGTGCGTGCGTGCGTGTGTGTGTGTGTGTGCGCGCATTTACCTGGAGTGCTAGAATTCTAATTGCTGGAACATGTGCTACTCTGTGAATGCTGCGCCCTCAAGTGGACACTAGCAGAAGATAATCTGAAGCCCTCAGCTGTTTTGATTCTTCTCTACTTAATAATCATCACTCTCCTACAATAAAACAATCCTTCTTTCATAAATACTACTACTACTACTACTACTACTACTACTACTACTACTACTACTACAACTACTACCACCACCACCCATACGATACTAATAGTAATACAAATGCGAATACCAATGTTTTTAACAATAATAGTTCAATTTGTTCAGCCAGAATTACAAAGCACTAAACAGAATTATGGTCACAAGCAGGTTTAGAGCCATTAATCCCAATGCAACTTCATGATATTCTACATAAATATGCAAAAAAATATGTTGATTATTGCCCATTATCATGGGCTTCAATGAGACATTTTGTATCAAATTGGCTTTCCCCCCTGACAAGAATACTCTTCTTTGGGAAACATGCAACATTAACTTTTTTCCCTATTTTGACATGAAAATTGTTAACCTGGAACACATTATTCCAATTCTGTTGCTTGTGGCATATTGCTCTCTCGTTCTAAAGTTTTCTGTACAACAACTCATACTCTCCCATATCTTGTTACTGTTGAATTGCCTGCTCCTTGTGACCTGTAATTCGAAGGGTTGTGATTCTTAATAATGTTACTATATTTATTATTATGATTATTATTATTTGAGGGACAATGCACATTAATGAACATTACTGTAAATGTGCTAGTGTTAGCCAGATGGCTAATTTCCAACTGCTGTCCCTCACACACACTGACACCTACATGTCTTTGATGGTGGGAGAAAACCCACACAAACACGGGGAGAACATGCAAATTCCACACAGAAAGGACCTGGGACAGACCGGGGTTCGAACCCATGACCTTCTTGCTGTGAGGTAACAGCGCTAACCACTGAGCTACCGTGCTGTCCATTAATGCCAATGTTAATACAGAACATTATGTCAATGGGGATTGAATATGACTCAACATCGCAGGCTGACCACTCAATGTACATCTATAAGCTGTATTAATAACAATTGAAGTTAAAGAATTGTCTTTTTCTGGTAAGATCCTGATTAAATCATGAATCATGACTAAACTACCATTGCTTATGAATCTCTTTTTTCTTTCCATGTGATTCTAGGTGAGGGGAATATTACATATTATTTCAAATATATTGCTCAACAGTGTCACACACTTTTCCAGTACCTTCTTCTTCCATTTACTATTACTGTAGTAAGCCATTTGATAGAGACACACAAGCTTCCAGTGGAGGTGTCACATTATCAGTAATAGTGAGTATGTGGTGCCTCGTTGTGGCTACTAGTGGTGCTACACTCCGAGCAGACTTTCCAAGTGAATGAAGAACCCTCTCAGGAATTGTCCATGTAGGCCACAGCAAATTACCTGATTATAAACTAAAGAGGATCATGAGTATTGTCAAGACAGCACCCCCATGTTAGTATTACATACATTTGATAGGAAGGGAGTTTTAGTTTAATCATTTTGTTAGAATACATTTAAAATATAAAAAGTGAATGTAGTTCGCACCATATCAAAATGCATTATAGATATCTAATGTACACCCCCCCCCCCCCCCCCCCACACACACACACACACACACACACTAGTCTGCCCTGCTGAAAGCCTATAAGAACAAACAGTCCCAGTGTGTGTGGTGGCAAAGCAGGTCCACAAACAGGTATTTATTTATGCTTTGATAATCAACAGAATTATCAAGCAATTAAGCATGAAAAGACATCCACATGATTGATGAACTTTGAATGCTTTGTACCTATTCATAGTATTCCCATGATGTCACAAGCATTTTCCTATAGACGGTTTTCACCAGAGCGCAACCCCACAGCACTTCCTTTTTCTCAGCATTCGGCAAACTGCAGAAATATTCACTCGACATCGTTACTTTGGTTTTCGCTGCTCAGCTGTAGAGACGGTTTTCACGGAATGGTCAGTCCTGCACTTTAATGTTTTTTTTTCTTTTATGTCCATAGCAAACACTGCAACAGGAAGTGAGCGGGGGTTCAATTTAGAATGTTTTTGTTGTCAAGTTAAAACCGTCTATAGAGGGTATGCATGTGATGTCACAGAGGCAGAAGTCACTGTGGGGTCACGCCCACTGAGTCACAGCAAGACTGAGCTTGAATGCAGTAATCAGCCTAGATAACTGACACCTGCTGCTCAGGGAGGAACTTGACACTCATTTTGACACTCGTTCCCGATTGAGGGGGCGTGTTCCAGTGGGTGTGCATACCCTCTATAGGCCGCTAGAATAAACACAGCTCATTGGCTCACACAGCTCACTGGTTTGTGTCACTTGATTGTAATCACCTGTCAAATTGATTACAATCACCTGTTATTTCCCTACTAAGATGGCCGTGTGGTGATGTAACAGAATACTATCAATAGTCTGAGTAATTCATAGGGTTAATGTAAGACTGGTAACAAACCAGTCATGAGGTGAATACATGAGATGAACGTGAATGCTTAGATTGTTAGGTTTTCCTTTATATCAGACACAGGTTTTTGTTCCTACCTGACATGTTTCGACGGTAATACTTCCGTCTTCTTCAGAGGCTGAAGAGGTACACCTCTGAGAGGTACACCTCTGAAGAAAACGGAAGTATTACCGTCGAAACATGTCAGGTAGGAACAAAAACCTGTGTCTGATATAAAGGAAAACCTAACAATCTAAGTAAAGTATAGACACTATGAACCTTTTTGGATTAGAACGTGAATGCTGTCAAAGATTTTATTTCAGGAGTAGAGAAAATCCCGCAAGACACTGACCTTACTGGTAAACTCTTTATTAGAAGACAAATAGGGAAACAACGTTTCGGTGCTAGACCTTCATCAGGTTTTAAAAGACTGACTCATGTCAGTGAGGTATATATACAGGCTGGCCACACCCTGAAAATTGCTCAGGTGAGCTTGATTAGGGAACAGTGAGTGGGTGTGGCTAGATGAAACATTATAGCCTACATACAGCCAACAACAACAACAATAATTAACAATAAATAGATAACCTTTTCAGAGTATACATGTAGAAAATATTCCATCAATACATATCACATGAATAAAATTCCAAATTGGATGTAACATTATAGCTTATAGCCAACAACAACAATAATTCACAATACACAATACATATCACTCAGGGAAAGTTGCAAGGTCAATCCACAGATTACAACATCACATTGAGTAACATCTCATCATTAAGACCCTTAGGAGCTAAAGTCTGCAAAGTAAAAATCCAATAAACTTCTCTTCTTTTCAAAAGCAGATCCATGTCACCTCCTCTAGGTGGCACCCTTAGTTTTTCTAGACCATAGAAACGAAGTGTAGATACATGTATGTCATGTCTCATATCATTAAAATGGACCGAAACAGGATAATTTCTGTCATTACGGCGTATCGTGCTCTTGTGTTCAAAGATTTTATTTCAAACATGTTGTGAAAATCATTTTGCTCTCTAGTATTATACAGGACTTTCTGTTTGGTCAGTGTTGTGGACTTGTTCCCTTGATCAGGGCAGATTATGCAGTGTTGACTGAGGATGGTGAATGGCCTGGCTGGTTTTCCTGTAATGAAATAGGGAATAGCGACACGCATTGAGTCATCTCACACAAACTGAACACACTGACAGTGTGTTCATCATTTTTGGAGGCTGAGGCACAATACATTCTTGACTGCTTGAAAATGCCATACAAAGATGAAATTGACCCCAATTGCTTTGGCTTGGAAGAGCGATTACAATCACAATAAAATGTGATTCATGTAATTCTATTTTAAATTCATCTTTCTGCCGTCTGGAGAGACATCTAATAAACTTAGTCCAAACTGATAAAAGCACTGTTAATGATACAGTTAGTTTCATAAAGGCAAGGCAAAGTTTAACTACTAGGTATCTCGCGCGCTCGATTCGCTCGCCCGCCCTGCAGCTCGCATACGCAGCTCGGCCATGCGCGGCCCATATAGCACATTTAAAACACCCACGGTTGACGGTTGAAGTGCTTACCAGGTTTATAATCAAATATGAAAGTAGATAACAATAAGCATAATGATGATTCCTAACCTTTATTGATTTATTTAGTGTCTGTTGCTAAAACACATTAAATTCCCCCATTGTGATCCATTGTAACATCCAGGAGAAAAACACTGCTGAGTGGTAAAGAAATCACAGCAGATCCCATTGAGTTATGTTGTGTTTATGATATCTTATAATGCTGTTACTGATCACACCAGGGCTGCTCCAGTGGTTCCCAACCTTGCGATCGCGACCCCAAGTGGGATCGCCTGGAATTCAAATGGGGTCGCCTGAATTTTTTATTTTATTTTTTACACACAATTTTAAAACTACCGAATAGGATTAGGGCTACACGTGAAACATGTATTCGAGTTGTGAGTTTAAGTCAGGATTCTGAGAATAAAGTCAGAATTCTGAAAATAAAGTTCAATGATGATGTCACTGATGATATTGCCGATGTACCGAAATTTGAATGTCTGGGGTCCCTAGATTTTTGTGACATCAAAGTGGGGGTCACAAGCCAAACAAGGTTGGGAACCCCTGGGCTACACAGTACTGTATAAATAGGACTACTGTAGATGACTGTATATTTTAGGTTTAACTACCTACCATACGGTAGTTAAACGGTAGTTCAACCCTATGTCCATTTCACCTGTCCTGTCTGTGTAGAGCCCTTCTGGCAGTTTTGTATTGATCCTAGGTAGTTAACTCACACTCAGGCACAGGAATCCAGGCATGTCCTGTATGATCACTTCCAAAACCAAGGGATGCCAGCACTCGATGAATGTCCTTTCAAGGTTTTTAATCCGTCATCAAGACCTGCACAACGGACGTTTCAGCCCACAGGCCTTCTTCAGCGTTGTGACATGTCACAACTTCAGCGTTGTGGAAGGCCTGTGGGCTGAAACGTCCGTTGTGCAGCTCTTGATGACGGATTAAAAACCTTGAAAGGACATTCATCGAGTGCTGGCATCCCTTGTTTTTGATTGTTACTCTTGTGCCGTGCACCTGCATTTTATTCTTATTTGGTGAGTGTGCTCACTACCTTTGCGAAGCTCTGCTAGCAAGGAGTGTGTTTGGACTGTATGGTCACTTGGCCGGTCTCCTGCTGTTTCCTCCCTCTTCCCCTCCAGGCGTTCAGTCCGATCAGCATGCCAACCACCAATATGGCTACTGCTACAGACACTGTGACTGCTGTCACCACCGCGGCGTTACTAGTAGACCCCTGGGGTAACTCTTCAGCAGCACCCTTCAGCAGGTAGTCATCTCCATGGACTGCTGAGCTGGGGAGAGGCTGGGGTATCAGCAGTTCAGAGATATCTGGGGGAAGGTGGGAAGTGGTTGAACACGTTCTGAAGATCACTGCACATTCATACTGCGCTAACTGTTTTCTCCCATCTCAAAAACCATGAGTGTGATTCCATACCCTCCAGACTCAGGAGGAAGAAGGCGCGGTCTCCTTTGATGAAGTTCCTGCTCCTCAGCCTACTGTGGGTGAGGAAGCTCCATGTCCCGTAGCCTGGGCCGCGATAGTATTGGCTGCCGTCAGGTCCGTCCACTAGCCAGCCCAACTTCCTGGGGTTGTCCCAAAGGTGCTCTGTATCTGGGAGAGACAGGCCAATTGTCATGTCATAATTGATGCTATTTTATTCTCAACAGTAGAAAATAACTCTTTGAACAATACAGCTGAAACAAGTTTAACTGAATACTCTGACCATGCATCTAGACTGCGAGCAACACAGTCAACAAGTCCCCGAAAGTCCATGGACCAAGTTACTCGCAGTGTGTACTGCTACTAGCAGTTACTCTTTTTTAGCGACAGTACAACACACTCTACAAGGCCAAAGTTACACACGTTCAAACCATTGAGATATAAGAAATATGGAGAACGCGTCCCTATCTCCTCCCTGTATGGTCTATTGAAGCCAAAATCTTCTCAGATCAGAGAACCTGAGAGTCTGCGCACTAGCTCTTTTGGGTTGAAACCTCAGTCTGAGCCCCCCCCCCCTCCTCTATACTTTCCAGTCCCCAATTCAGACTCCCTATTTTTGAAGCCCATGCGGAAATTGCATTCTTTCAAATGGCCAGTGGGGGGCGCAGTTTGTGTAGCACTCCCCAGGAACATCCATTCAACTCTATGGGAAACGAGCCAACTTCTCTCTCGGTCTATGTCTTAAATAAACACTTTCCAAATGAGTTTATGGTCTGAAAAAACAATTTCAAGTCTTTTGCATGCTCTAACGTGCTCCGTTTTCCAAATTATAGCCCCATTTCGAGGAAAATTGACGACAAACATCGGATAGTAAGAACAGTAATACTTCCGACTGGTAGAGGCAGCAATGTGCTGCAAGGCATCAGGTCGCAAGTAATAGTTATGCAAATAGCGTTACTTTATGATATTTTAATAATGTTAGTAGACACACGTAACTATATAGATACCATACATCTAACGTTCATAACATGGCGGACCATTTAACGTTATCTATACCGTTAGATAAAGCCTTAAGCCTTCTCTGTATTCAGATCATTGGATTCAGCCCAGAAACCGGAGTACATTATAACGTTATAAATATAGTCACGTTATAAACATAGTCACGTTATAAACAACTAACCAACACTGGGGGTCCGTATGGAAACAGTGTTACTCGAAATGGTTAAAAGTTAAGTCAATTTGGTCATTCAGTAGCGTTTTACTGCAATGTAAAGTAAGTAACGTTAGCCGCTACCATTAGCCAAAGTAGCTGACTACCCATAATGCATTACGGCGATAAGAGAGACAGGGCAAATTCGGAAACTCCCCCGGCAGCCGCTAGGGGCAGCCGCCCCCTCTCCTCGTACTTCCGTGTATTAATCCATTCAACCAATCAAACGAAATCAAACAATATCGGGAAGTGAGCTTCATTTTGCTGTGTCAAAGTCAATGAGCTCCGTTGGTCCATTATATACAGTATATGTCAATGATACTTTCTTATGTAGAGCTGCTGTTTCTAGAATGCGCACAGTGCATTGTGTATTTATATACAGTCTAGCTCTGTAAATATGGCACTTTAAGTTGTAATATTTTTTGTCTCGTCAAAAGTAACCAGGAAGATTCCCACTATGAGATCAGTTTATCAAAATGACGCCTGTACGACGCCTGATTTTCGTTGTCGGAGATTGAGCTGTATCCATCGGTATCAGCCAGACAAGTCAGACCTCCGGGCTCCTCTTCAACCCGGGCTGCTCAGCAGCCTCGGCCCGGGCCCGCTGAAGAGGAGCTTTCAGCCTCCCACCGGGGGAAATTTTGATTAACTTTATGATTTAATTCCTTTTGGAGCAAATGTTGGTTTAACAAATCTAACCTTGACGCTTTACGTTACGTTGTTTACTGGTAGTGTGAGTACAGCCTGTAACGTTCTATTTAATATAGCTCAGTGGTAACATTAGCCTAGTCCGTTAGCCAGGCTGCCTGGTCTCGTCTCTGTAACTAGGTTATATTATCCTTACAACAGCTAAGAAAGGAGCTTGTGAAGAACGAACATCCCCACAGTCAAAGCACTTCCCTGAGATATCTATATAAAAAAGTTTATTGCTTTACTACCAAAAATAAAACCTCCAGTGTCTGTATAAGCTAAGGCTAACCCGTTAGCGATTAGCTAATGGCTGGTGATTGTGTACAATTGTGTACGCTAGGCCCCATGTTATACCTGGGAGTTAACATTATAAAACACATTTCCTGGCATATGCAGGCAGTTGGACAACCTGGTAAGTTCTGAAAATATGTGTCTATTATTGTGTTATTCCAGCTATCGTTATCGGATTTTAAGTTATAGTAATATTAAGCCAATAAATAATTAAAAACAGCGCTAACGCTAGTGCTAGCCTAAGCCTGCATGTTAAAAACCATTGTGTACCGATAACGTAGCTGGAGTAATTAATAAAACACATATTTTCTGAACTTACTTGTCCCCAACCAACGGTACTTCCTCGCGCACCTTTCTTAAAACAATGTCCTTTTTATTGCGGTCCACACAGACAGCAGCGTGCTGGCCTTCCAAACGTTGCCGTCTGCTGGATGTAGCCTAGCTGCGTTAGATAACAGATGAAGCCGTGTGTCTTGTCTATGACGATAGATCTATAATATAAAGAGCCTGTCCAGCCAATGACGGCTTGAGACTGGCTGCCACAGCTGTTAATCATCCATTTTTATATGTCAAATAACTACTTAAAAACAAACTGACCAGAAAAATTACCACTTGCACAGGCATTAGCGTGATAAGAACTATCTAAAATGATACAAACCACCTTTGGGAAAGCATTATCTGACGTACACTGTGATTGTTCCGGTTGTCCATTTCCCCATCCACTAACATGGGGAGGCGGGCCTTGTGACCTATACTGGCTACAGCCGCCAGAGCGGCAATCTAACATGCAGCGGCTTCACTGAATGGGACCAGAGGCGGCGGCCATCTTTTCTATGTCGATGGTTCAAACCCTCGTTCACTCACCATCGGAGAAGAGCTTGTCGGGGTCGGTGGAGATCATACGATGCATGCTCATTTGCTGTCTGATGTCTGACTGCTGATCCATCAGGGCCATGGTGGCCTGCTGCCAGGGACACGGCCACTGGAGGTTGTGGTCATTGGGACCCGAGGTCAGGTGGAAGAAAGCAGCCATGGACCCTGGCCGATTGCTGCTTCCGTTGAGGTACACACTTACCTAGGGAGCAGAGACCAGGAGAAGTGTGCCAAATTGCACTTATTCTCATCTGTCTTTGAGTAGCTTTTCATGTTCTTGGAATTTTTTAGTTGGCCTTAGCTGTTTGCCACCCCCCCCCCCCCCTAAATTCCAAAAATATTGCTTAGAATTTAATTTCAGTGTGACTTTAAGATACAGTAGCCTACATATACTTGAGTAGGATATTTTGATACTCATTCTACTCTTGGTGTGTGCTAAGCATCTCAATATTCTTTGCATTCATCACGTAGCAGAAAGTCACATTTGAAACAGGTGTGCACCTGGAAGGAGTAACCTGCTGGCGACAGGAAGCGGGGGCTGTACATCATGGTCCCTTCTGGTGTGGTGGCGAGGAGAGCGCTGATGTTGCGGATGTGCCAGATGTGCTGAGGGCAGCTGGTGGATGACAGGTTAATGTCATCCAGAGAGAAACCCCCCGTTGCTGCTGTACCATTTCCCTTCACCCCCTCGAAAACCACGCGGGACTTTGTCTCCACATCCAGATTCACATAATGCAGGTCCCAGGATCCCCAGACACCTCCTGTAAAGACAATCAATCAATCAATCAATCAATCAATCAATCAATCAATCAATCAATCAATCAATCAATCAATTAATCAATCAATCAATCAGCTTTATTTTCAGACTCAGTCCATTAAAAACACAATAATACATCCCCAAGTAAAATAAAAACCTTGCTACAAAAAGCAATTATACCAATGTTTCCACAGATGTGACTGGTATTGCGCGGCACTAAAATGAGGATTTGACAGCAGCATAATGATGGCATTCTGAGAATACTTCAATCAGCAGATAAATTTGTACATCAGATTTCTCAAAAAGCGCCTGAAAAACAAGTCACTTGCACTACTCCACCTGGTTTTTTTAAGCAATATCCGCATTCAAGCAACCTGAAGCTTATGGATACAGAATAGAACATGTGATCTTAATAATGATTAGTTTATATAGTTTATTAGTTCACCTTCAACCAGAGAGGAACAAATGTGCAAATTATTATTATTATTCTAGGCTCTAATTGTAAAGTAAAATCTTTGTCAAATCTCTACTACATGCATCTTTTCATTTCAATGCAAATCATATACTTTTGTTCTTTACTGTTAAATACCTGAAATACTCTTGAAGGGCTTCAGTGTTCCATTGGGGTTGAGTTTGTCATATTCTCGCACCAAAATATTCAGTACATCGTCAGCTCCCCCGGTGTTGTGGAGGAAGAACTGCAGACACTGGGGTCCAGGTTTAGGATACAGGATACGGCTCTCCAGAAATGCATTGTCACCAGCTTCACCAGATGCAGTACTGAAGTGCATAAAGTAGCCTTTTCCTGTGGGCAAGAAGATCAAAAAGAAAGTAATGGCAGTTTATTTTGCTAAAGGAACAATCCGTGAGACAACAAAGGGTTTGGAGTGGACATAAGTGTCATAGTTTACAGTTGATTTGTGACTGTAAGTATCAATTAAAAACAAGGACATCACAACCTCATCAGGTAGCGACCAGATGTGCTTCCAATAGCCAAAAATATACAGAATCTAAAAAACACACCATCTGAACTACAACTACTGCTGCTGGTACTGGGAAACATATGCAACAGTACCCATGATTCCTTGCAAACATTGAGTACATAGAATAAAGATAAATCCTTAATATTTTTCATTATGAAAAGTTTCATCTTTCATCTTTCATCATCGAAAGACTAAACATAAACTCCATCAGTGACGTGATCCATTGTTCTGTTGGTGTATGCTGCCTTGTTGAAAAATGCTTGTGCTTTTTATATAATGTACTTTTTAATACCAAAACTGTGTTGTGTGCTATTGTCAAGACTGGGCTATTGAGTATTTTACATTGTGACATTTGTACTTAGTTACTTCAGAGACGGACAGACACAAGAGATCAGTGAGGCCACGGTGTAACATAAAATAAAAGAAGAGAATAAAATTGACATTAAAAAGCATCACAACAAAACTTTAAGAAGGAGCATAAAAAGCGCATTAAGCAACAGGCGCAGCAGTTACAAAAAGAGCTAAAAACGTATAGAGGACTCATTGGGTTTGCATAATAGAATAAATCAATTTTTCTATATTGAATCCCCCGACATCATGACTATATAAGAAACATGACTACACACACGATTGGAAAAATGTCCATACCTTTATAACAGTTGGACTCGAACCTTTATAGACCACACATCTCTCCTAAAAAACAGCTGTCAGCAGTTAAAAGCGACGGTAAACATAAAAGTCTTTAGTCTTTAGTATATAGATGAGACAGTGGACAGAGGAAACGGACTAGTCACCTTTGCATTGACCCATGTTGGTGAAGTCAGTCTGAGGTCCTCCAGTCACAGAGCTACGTTGTTCCCACTTAGCGTTCCCTCCAGGACCCTGGATCATTCCACAGATATTATCCTGCTCAAAGTTACAGGTATCCACAAAGCTAGAAGAGGTGGCTGTGGAGAGGGATGGGGTTAAACAATCAATGTGTGCAAAAGATTTACCACCAGTGACCATACCTGAGAATTTAATTTGGGCGAATTGGATGAATCTACCCCTACGGCGTCACAATTGGTGGAGATGGGATGCCCTTCTGTGCAGCCTCACTTTGTGATTTAAACTCATAAGACAGGTGGAACATGCCAAATACACATTTTGTTACATGATGGAAATCAGTCTATATCAGGCATCTCTCAGGCATGTCTGGGTCAGATCCTCCTTTCAGATCATCTTCTGCCCAGTGATGCAATGCAAACGTCAACCTGAGCGCTTAAAAGTTCCCCGTAGCTGCTTTGAGGATGGACATTCAGGGGGAAATCATTACGAAACGACTTCAAGATGCGGATGTGTGTAATGTGGCATTTTATTTAGTATCGCGTGATTTAATTATAATCATAGCAGATTTGGTGAAATACTGAATCAGCATCAACATGTGCCAGATACTGTAGACTCTGACCGTTGTTGGAACTTTGCATTCGTATTATGATGGGGAATTAGTTTATTGTTAGGAAACACTTAAAACACATTGTGAGGCACTAGAAGCACGAGTATGCGCATACTCATACACTCATACATAATCACATTAGAGAATTACAAGCATTATCTATAATTCTATATTGTTATTAGCGTTTTTCTTTTTATTATAAAATTGCTCCAGAATGTAGCCATCCTTCAGATGTTTTGTACGCTTTATTATTGCGGTGATAAGGATCATAATAAAATCATACATGCCCTTTAATAACCTACTGATCGCTTTATTGGCAGTCCGGTTGAGAATCAATCAAGCATGTAATGCCATTGGGTTATTATAGGACAACAATGACTTCCAAACATTGAACTTGACCTCCTCCTGCACTGGTCAACTGATTGTTTGATTAACCAGCTGACTAGTTGAGATAACTCACTGCAGTTGTAGAGGCGGTTCAGCTTGAGAAGGTCACTGTCACTGAACTCCATCCTCTGACCGATCACATCCATGAACTGGGGTAACTTGGTGACAATGACCGGGTCAGAGGCGTTGCTGAAGGTCGTCTTGCTGTAGTGCATCACAGAGCTGTAGTCATAGGGCACGTCCAGGGCGCTGGTCACTGTGTCGCCGTACGTCTTGAAGTTGCTCTCTCTGCCTGAGGAATGCATTATGTACAATATAGCTTCAGAAAGCAGTCAAACGTATAGATGTTTTATTTTGAAAGGACAAAAAGAACTTTGATTTGCAATAGCACTCTTTTGTAGGAACTATCATTTTCAAGTGTTTCGGATCACTGTTACCAGGTTTAATGCGATCCCACATGATGTCGACATAGTCATCGCGGTCAGCTCTGGCCTGCTCATGCGTGAAGCCTAGAGCATGCAGGAACTCATGCTCAACCGTTCCCAGATGGTCACAGTTTCTACCAATGGATAGCCTCTGCTTCCCCCTACGACGGTTACCTACAAAGGAGTAGCATCTAGAGAGAGAGAGAGAGAGAGAGAGAGAGAGAGAAAGAAGTCAGGTTTCCATCCACCTGTTTTTATGCGAAATTCCAATTTGCGCATAAAAAAACTGAGTGGAAACACTGCCTAATTTGCAAAAAACCTCCAAATATCGCAAAAAGGTTTTCACGCTTGAGGGAGGCGGAAAAGTCAGGTGTATCGATAAAAGGAAAATGCGAAACGTGCGGTGGAAACAGATGAAGCGATATTCTGTTGTCTCTCCAGTGAAAAACCATACAGTTTGCCTTGATCACTGCAAAACATGACATGCCGTGTAGCCTACACACAAGGGCTACACACGGTAAATTATGGTAAATACGTAACACAATACTCGCCGTGGTAAACAGAAGAAGACTGGGATACTAACTTTAAGGCGACTCTATCTGCTCCGTGGATTATAACGTTATACTTGCCGAGTCGCACCTGAATCCAGAAATGGCGTTATGGTACCTTTGTCTATCAAGAAACTTTATGAATAACGTTAGATGTGTTTAATAGAGCTGTATATCGGGTCTGATCAGCAGCTCAAACAGCCTCAAACACGAAGTGATTGACAGCTCTATAATTCGCAAAATAGCAGTGGATGGAAACGCACATTATTTCACATTTTCTTTCGCCGACTTTCTGAAAATGCGATTAAAAGTTGCGATACATTTGGATGGAAACCCAGCTAGAGAGAGTCAGTGGAATAGGCGGTGAGGCCCAAACTGCATTAGGCTATTCAATGATAGCAGACACTTTGGCATCAGTTACGACAGGAATACTCGACTTCCTTTGCCTTTTCGGTTTGTCCCTTTGTCTGTTAGCAGGATTACAGAAAATCTACTGATCCGGGTCAGGTCAAGGGTGGGGCTAGGGAAAAAGAGCCATAGCTGTGGATAGGAAGGTCCTAGACCTAGAGAGTCATGGTTCGAGGGATGGGTAGGGGAGTGGCGAGGTGACTGTATCAGCGTGGTGGGAGGGGGCGTGGCCAGGAAAGGGGCATGGCTAGGGAAAAGGGGCCATAGCTAGGCATAGCAAGGTCGTAGAGATTCGGGGTTTGAAGGATAGATAGGCGGAGTGGCTGGGGGAATGTGGGTGGCTACAAAATGATTTTCATTTTTACACAAACCCCACATTGAAACCCAAGCAAGACATTCAGCCTGGCCCTAGCTGAACACATCAGGTCCACTGCTGTCAGGTGCTGCATAAATCAATGTCCACCATGGTGTGTGTATCTGGTAGCATGCGTCATTGCTCACCCACGGCCTTTGTACACAGATATGTAGTTCTCCTCTCCTTTCCAAGGTGTGAAGTCAATGCAGGTCTTCAGTCTGTACTGGTCAAAGGCCTTCAGAATCACCCCCTTTGCATTCATCTCTACACGTTACAGTGTAGAGCGTGCGCGCACGCACACACACACACACACACACACACACACACACACACACACACACACACACACACACACACACACACACACACACACACACACACACACACAGAAACTAATTTGGTACAGCTCCATAATAACTTGGTAACTACTGTGAACATGAGTTTCCATATGACAGCATCTTACCCAGGCTGTCCTCTAGGTAGTAGGGCACGGTTCTTGGCCAGCGATACTGATCTCCTCTGATGGAGTTTCTGCCCTCTGGCTATTTGGAATAAAGAAAAAAAAATACATATAAACAATTATTAACTAAGTACTAGGGGTGTCACGATACACTCAGTTCACGATACGATACGATACACGATATTGGGTTCACGATAACGATACGATACGATATTTTAACAATATTTTTTTGCGATCGATTCGTAAGTTGAGGGGCCATCCTCCACGCTAATTTGAGTAATTTCACCATTTTCATCCTCCGTGTCTGTAACGTCCCTCCTGTTCAAACGAAGCAATGAAAAGGAGAGCGAGCATGCAATCAGATGCAGATCAGTGCCACCATGTTCAGCTTCTTTTTCTCGCGATATGAGATTTCATCTCAACGATACATATTGTCACGTTTTGATATCGCGATATATTGTGGGACGATATATTGTGACATCCCTACTAAGTACATGTAGATTTCCTGAAGACAGTGAAGGGTATCACGTACTACACTTATGTAACTATTTGGAGCTCATGTATCAGAAAACGTTAGCGGACATTTCTTTAACTTTGCTCCTACTAGGGCGGGGCAATCATTCATTGTCTTTCGATTGTCTTTCAATAGAATGTTATGAAATAGTGACATTAAATTATTGTGATACACAATTCTGTTTTGAAAGTAGTATTTGAAAATATCAGAATGATTAGTTATTAGGTATAACTTTTTGTTGTGATATCAGTTTTGTCCCTATCACCCCTGACTTAGCGGCTATATAAACTGCACACATATAGACTTGAATGTACAGATGAATTGAGTAGCAGCAGTTAAGTGGTATATCTGACAAACTATCTTACCATATCCTGTTCAATATCACCCTCCAGGAGGTCCAGCCCTGCCTCTGCAAAGCAAAATGTTTGTTGAAAATCCTAAAGGGGATATAGACAAATTCTACAAAAGCAAAACATGAACATAGTCTTAGAGACCTTCGTTGATGTTGAAGATGTCCCAGTCCTGACCCTCGTCAATATCAATTTCTACAAATGAAAGAATAAACAATTTATTGCTCACATAGGATTATAGCACACTGTGACAACATGATCAGACATGTAACAACACCATATCACAATCAGAGGTGGAAAGTAATTTACTACTATATAGTAACTAGTCTCCCCTACTTGCTATACTTGAGTAGATTTTTAGCAGTTAGTTTTCTGATTATTACTGTATATGTAAAAATCCAGTGGTGTTGTATAAAGCACTCGAAAGCCATACTTGAGTAAAAGTGCAGATATCTTACCTGAAAATGACTTTGGTAAAAGTGAAAGTCACCTACATGTATTGGAATACTTGAGTAAAAGTCTTAAAGTATCTGTCATTTACTGTACTTAAGTATCAAACTTAATTTTCTCATATTAAATGTACTTAGGTATTGAAAGTAAAAGTAAACGCTATTAATAAAAAGGCAAGCAAAAGACATGCCTGGGCTTGATTTCCTTCTTCTTGGGGTTTATAGCGGTTGGCAAACAATTTTATGGTGCATGACTGCCACCAACTTGTGATAAACGTAACTTGCAAGTTAGAAGCACTGATTCGCCAAACCTGCTTGCTTGCAGGCTATACCAATTTCTCCTGATTTTATTTAGGAATTAAGATGCTTAGGGGAAATTTAATGGAGCAAAAGTATACATTTTATTAAATGCAGTGGAGCAAAAGTGAAAGTTGACACAAATATAGATACTCAAATAACGTACAGACACTCCAAAAATACGTAAGTACTGCACTTAAATATTATTACTACATTACATTATACCACTGTAAAAGTCTGTACTTTTACTTATACTTTAGAGTTTGTTTCAGTATTTCCTCCTACTGTTGGCTGACTAGGTTTACTTATCATAATTCATAGCTCATTCACTAATTGAATGACTTCCATGACCACACCAGAGCATTTTTATCTTTTTTGTTTTTGGTGGAGGAACTTACTTTAGTAGACAAACTATAGTATTTGAATGCATTTTTCGTACTAGCTTTTTCTTCTGTTATTTTAAATTCTCTTTGAGTAAAACACTGACTTTCTCTGCATAGTTTTGACCATAACATGAAAAGCTTGGTAAACCATCTGGCTCACCTGTTTCACCTGTCAGCTTAGCCGCGCTCTATTGGAGAAAATAATCAATCAATAGGGGGGGGGGGGGGGGGGGAAGGAAAACATACAGTATAACCTCACATCTAAAAAGACAAAGCCTGGCATAATAAATTCAAAGATCATGGCAGAATTAATGGCGCCTTCCTGTAGACCATAACAAAATACGAAAACAATTAATTAATTAATTAGACCAATGGTTCCCCAAGTGGGGTATGTGTACCCCCAGGGGTACGTGGAGGTTCTACAGGGGGTACTTGAGAGAAGGGGGAAAATAGAGAAATGTAAGAATAGAGTGAAAAAGTCACACCCTTTTCCCGGTTAGGCATAGGACATACCAAGGCAAGGGAGCAGGAAGGTGGGTGCTGAGGGTGCTGCAGCACCCCCTGGTGGCGAGAGATGGGATTTTCGAAATTGTTGGATTTGGCTGTCTTGTGTTTATACCACCAACAAAATGCATTAAAAAACAGTTTGTGCTTCTCAGCTGAGCTCTAATCTGATTTAATATGCTCTCTCTTCAAAAGTGTTTGATTTTCATCATAATCTGGTTTTCCATAATAATAATAATCAGTTCAGTGTTTATGCCTGTGTTGCTGTCTGTTGTAGTGTAAAACGACTAAAGGGAGAGCAGGTGCTTACATGAAAGTGAGTGAGAAAAGATACTGAATAATGACATCACAACAGTATAATCCTAATGTTAATTTAAAATTAAATATTCTTCTAAATATGGATGAAAGTCCAAAAAACTTAAAATTTTCTTCAACAAGATTCCATTCCTTACAGCACCCCCTACTTAATAATAGTTCCAGCGTGGCTGTACCAAGGGATTTAATCCGCCAATCTTTTTTTCCATGGACATTTCGTAGAATGCTTGGTCAAATCAAGCGATTCATCTAGAATCAGGAGAGACCATAGAACATTTCTAGCATATTGCATTCACTTCAATTCTGCCGTTTTTCTGAATTAATGAGATAGGTTTTAATTAAAAATCTGCCCTGTTTTTCTGAATTAACAAGATAGGTTTTCATAAAAATACGTAAATTCTATCCTGTTTTTCTGAATTAACGAGATACATTCTCGTAAAAAAAATTGCTCTGTTTTTCTTAATTAAGATAATAACAGTCCTGTTTTTCAGAATTAACAAGATAATTATTTTATAATATATAGCGTACAATACATTTTTGTTTTTGTTTTTAGGTTTTGGTCTGAGTTATATGGTCTCCCCTGAATCACTTGGTTTGACCAAGTACGGTAAAACGATTTTTTTATAAGCATTTTACGAAATGTAGATGGAAAAAAGAATGACAGATGAAATCCCTTGGTTCGTATGCCTAACCCGGAAGGGGGCATGACTTTGGCACTCTATATATCATAAAAATAAATTAAACGTTGAAATAAATCTACTCAGAAGGCACTAATTGCGACTCTTTCACTCCATTTCATATTTTGTAATGTTATATTCTTCAAAAGGTGGGTTATCATCATTCATTCATTGCATCATATGGTTTTCTCTTGCAGTTTTCTAAGAAAAATGTTGTACTCGGGTAACAAGGGTACTTGGATTCAGAAATCAGGGAATGGGGCACTGAAGCCAAAAAAGTTTGAGAACCACTGAATTACACTAACAAAATATATCTAATGTTGACACATTTAACTTGAATATTTACTAGTCAGATTGTTGGATTTGCTCACACCTTGAGAAAAATAAACCAAATATTACATCAATTTCCTTTGCAGTACTCCTGTTATGAAAGTGGTTAACTCAGTTAACATGTATTACATTGTGATTGAGGAAATAGAATATCTGAATTGAATGGCTTACCAAATTATTCTATTGATTGATGGTACATATTTACTGGGGGAAATAAATAAATTTACATCATGGGAGATAACACATTAAAGCTAGGCCACTTGTTTGAAATTAAGTTGTACAATCTAGATTTTTATGTTATGTGCAAATGCAAATTAATATTATTATTACACTTACCAATCCCAGACCCAAGAGCAGAATTATCCACCTGGATGCCATGGCTCCAACCAGCTATAGATACACTCAGTATAATTGCACGAGTGTCGGTTCACCACTTAAGTACAAAAGCTGCCACACTGCAAGGCATGCGAGATTGGTGTGACATGGTCATGTTTATGGTCCAGGTTGTTGATTACATGGCTGTCAAATTAATCATTAATTTAATATTGAGGATTGGCTTATCTGTGTGTAGCCTCATAGGACAGTGCAAGTGTGTGTGTGTGTGTGTGTGTGTGTGTGTGTGTGTGTGTGTGTGTGTGTGTGTGTGTGTGTGTGTGTGTGTGTGTGTGTGTGTGTGTGTGTGTGTGTGTGTGTATGTGTGTGTGTGTGTGTGTGTGTGTGTGTGTGTGTGTGTATACGTGCATGTATGGCAACACTCCGTACTTTCCTCTGCCATCCTGCATTTCAAAATCCTGCTGGGTGACTGCATCCTTGCTCTGACCACACCCACTTTTGAACTTTTGAAAGTATTGTTACTATCTTGAATGGTGTGGACGTTATTGCGCTTACAAAGTGGGTTTTTCTTGAGTCTGTTGGTGTAGATCTCGGTAAGGGATGACCTATGACCTATGATTTTAGATGCCGTATGTACGGTTTTGTTCAGACATTTCCGGTCCTGAGTTGAGGTATTTCCGTCCCAGACGGTTATTCCAAAGGTGAGGATGCTCTCAATACCAGCTCGGTAGAATGACATCATTCCCTCACAAGAAATAGAAAACTTTTCCAACTGTCTTAAAAAGAAAAGTCTCTGTTGTGCCTTTCTTCAGCACTGTTGTGGTGTGTTGTCTTCCCACTTTAAGGAAGAGGAAACAGTGATGCCCAGGAATTTATAGTGCTCCACTTGAATTTCCTGCCCATTTATGACCAGAGGTAGGTGGCTATCGTGCCTCTTACGGAAGTCTACCACTACTTCCTTTGTTTTTTGGATGCGTTCAACTCCAAGTTGTTGGCTGCCCACCATTGGCTGTTTCATTGTTGTTAGAGATTAGTCCTACCAATGTGGTATCATCGGCAAACAAACATTTTAACAGACGAGAAAGTGGGAAACACAATCATTTGTATAGAGAGAATATAACAAAGGCGACAAAACGCACCCCTGAGGGGCCCCCGTGTTCACAAACAACAGGTTTGGAGAACTTAGTTAGTGCCGACTCCGACTACCTGCTTCCTCCCCTGCAGGAAGTTCAGGATCCAATGGCACAGGGATTTCTGGACCCCCAGTTGGAGAAGAACATATTTGTCTATTGGCCATAGATGAGATGCACTGCCTGGCCACATGGTAATGTCTTTCTTATGCTTCTTCTATATAAATTAAGCAACTTCCAAAATTGGACATGAATAATTAAATGATCAGGCTTGTCATAACTAACGTGTAGATTGTACAGTCCTCATAAAATGTGTGATGTAAATTGTCATGTAGGTGGTCTCGAGCCAGTTCTACTCAATACTGGACATGTTTTTCCTTTCAGGGGGTTGTGGACTGTTTGAAAGTCGGAGTGTGGTGTCAGCACCAGTGCTGATGCTGACTGCAACAGTGACACGATCCATCGCAACTCAAATAACAGAACTAATGCACCATGGAGACAATAGCTGTTGTTCCAGACAGGTAATAACTTGTGTTGTAGTTGTAGTATATGGAAAACTGGATCTATATACAGGAACTAAGTATACAAGCACACACCCACGTGCACTTACATGCGCACGCTTGGGTTAGACTGAGCGTCCCTGAAGCCCTCATAAACACATGCTAGGAGACACAAGTTAGACTACACAATGGGTCGTAAATGTTAGGCACACGAAGCAAAAGTGCATGACCTCAGTGGGAGTAACTCACATATATGAGTAGACACAACAGTACACAAGGTTTAGTACACACACAGCAGCGCACAGATGAGACTAGGGGTCAGAGGTTAACCCTGCAAGGGGCAGATAAGTTGCACAAGCAGTTAGCAATCTGTTTGACCAGGTTGAATCGAGGGACAGACTTGACTGGTATAATTTAGGACAATGGAATGGTCAACGTCCTAACATGTGTCATATAGATTTAAGGTAATGGAGGGACATGTTTTAACAAATGGAGGTGGTTAATCAATCAAGTTTGAATGACAGGAGTAGGTTATAAACTGCATGCAGTCAAGAACAAGGGATGCCAGCACTTGATGAATGTCCTTTCAAGGTTTTTATTCCGTCATCAAGACCTGCACAACGGACATTTCAGCTAGCCAACAGGCCTTGCAGCCTGTTGGCTGAAACGTCCGTTTCAGGTTTGTAGAGTTTAATAAACTCTACAAACCTTGATGGAACCTCCCTGGCTGATACAGGAAGTGCCCATCATGGCTGTACTCCACAACCACCGTGGCTACATCAGCTGCCTGTCGCTCTTGCTAGTGGTTATGGGGGCATTTGGTTTTGGCAAGTCCAGAGGTGGACTTTTTTTTTTTAACGTTTGGATGATTTTTAGCCATATTTAGAGGAATATCTAATTTTAAATTAACATTAGGATTATACTGTAGTGATGTCATTATTCAGTATTTTCTCCTTTTCTCACTCACTTGGTGACCTGCTCTCCCTTTAGGTCAATTTTACAATTACATTACAACAGAGAGCAACACAGGCAGAAACACTGAACACTGAATTATTATTATTATTATTATTATTATTATTATTATTATTATTATTATTATTATCACTTCGAAACAGTGCAAAACTTGTCATCTCAACACAAAAATAAAATAACAATAACCGTATACGATTATAGCAGCAGCCAATGACAACACATTCAAGCCATCCTAAAGTGCGTTAGTGAGTGCAGTACAGAGTCCGGGTCTGTCTGTCTCTCAGGTGTAATAATCCCACAACGATCACGGCTTTAACAAGTGTCACAGGCTGTGTAAACAGTGTAAAGTGGGCTCTAGGCGTCAGGGGCAGTTGCCCCCTCAGATTTTGAAAAAAAAAATAATAATAATAAAAAAAAATTAGGGGCACCAAATTTTAAGGGGGACAAAATGTCCCCATGTCCCCCTGCTTCCGGCGCCCCTGCTACAAATGAAAGAATAAACAATTTTTTGCTCAAATAGGATTATAGCATACTGTGACAACATGATCAGACATGTAACAACACCATATCACAATCAGAGGTGGAAAGTTAATTTACTACTATATAGTAACTAGTCTCCCCTACTTGCTATACTTGAGTAGATTTTTAGCGGTTCGTTTTCTGATTATTACTGAATGTAAAAATCCAGTGGTGTTGTATAAAGTACTCGAAAGCCATACTTGAGTAAAAGTACAGATATCCTACCTGAAAATGACTTTGGCTCGCATTTACGCTTCAAAACTCACGAAAGTGGTCCTCATGTGTGAAGATTATTAAGCTTGCGTTGCCCAGATACCTTATTTGAAGCATCGCGCCAAAAACCCATTCAAAAATCCCTCTCTATAGAACACTAGTGTGTGTGTGTGTGTGTGTGTGTGTGTGTGTGTGTGTGTGTGTGTGTGTGTGTGTGTGTGTGTGTGTGCGCATGCTTAAGCACGTCCTGATTTTGCCAGGTGGTTGTTGAGACCAAATTTTGCATGATGGCCCTGGAACAAACAAAAAAATAGAACAGACGGCGAACAGAAGTGCAGCAGAGCGCGCTCCGCGGCGCAGTGCGGACGGTCAGATCAGTTAACATGAAAACTGGCTGCGCTTACGCGTTCTGTGTGTTTTGGCCATAAGATTGTTCCAAGTTCTAAACATTTCCAATGACTTGAGGCGAGGAGGTGAAATCGGGGAAAAACAGACTTTATTGACACAAGAGACACAAAACATTCAAAACATTTTTTTTTAACGAAATGCAGGCCCATAGGTTACTTCATTTTCATTTATTTATTTATTTCATAGGGACAGTGCATATTGATAAACAGTGCATGTTAAAAACACAATAAATATGCCAGATTTAGCCAGGAGGCTAGTTTCCGTTCAATTCCGTTAATTCAGTGGTAA
>NC_139632.1:37646804-37774304 GCF_964638095.1 Poromitra crassiceps
ATCTGTTTTACTTAAATTATCATGATACACTACCATGAATGAAATTAAATGTATATAAAAATAAATCTATCAAATATTTCCCTTCTCTTCTTCACTTCTCTCTGCAATGGTTATAGCAGGCAAATTCAAATGAAAGCAACACCCACTGCAAGAACATGGCTTATTTCTGGTCACTTAGTGCAAGGAAGGTGGATGGAGCATGAGGCTCTACTCTGTGGAAGTCGGTGTTCAAGGGTTTATTGGACACTCAACAACGCGCATTCTCAAGGACCTGAGGCTAAGGGGAGCCAGACTGCACAAGGCAACGAGGGGAGGGAGATATCCGTGGAGGTGGAGAAGGCAAGCTTTTGGTTCTGGCTGAGAAGACGAGACAAGGCGTGGGGAGCAAGCAACTCCTGAAGAAGGTTAGCTGCAGGGAGTGTCAGGGAGAAGTCCCTGTTCACTGCTCCACCACCAGGAGATGTTCTGGGCGAAGGGGTGAAACATCTATGAGCAGTCCCCAGCTGATGACCCTGCAGCTAACAAAGTGGGCACTGGTGGAGGTGCGGCAGGCCTAGAGCCTAGCAGAAAGAACACCTACCTGTACAGATTAGAGTATTGCAGCCTGTTTGTTCCGTCCTTGTGAAAATGTACATCCTAAAACTACCTACCTGAGGATTATCGTTATAGAGCCCTCATGCACCGAAACAACTGTAAATGTGTTGGGAGGTGATGTGAAACTGTCAATGGCCTATTTTTAAAAAACACATATGAGCGGTAATTTTGATTTAAAAAAAAAAGGGGTATATGTCAACAAAATGAGAAAATAATTTTGAACCTGGTTTTATCTAATGTACAGATTTCTGCTCTGGAAATGTACACAACTTAGCACATATTTAAGTAGATAATGCATTATTTGCATATTTAAACAAAACATTTCAGAAAACTTGTAATGCAAAATAATCTTGTCATATAGATGTAAGTAATCAACTGGCGAGGTTTCATGGTGATATCTATTTGTTAAAACGTTTAACCTATTCATAGTGTCTCACCTGAGAAAACCTTTCCACAAGCATCAACTCAACCAGTTCCTTCTTCACTCTTGAAAAGATCTCTCACCCTTCGTTAATAACAGGGTTAAGAAAAGCCTGACTGTGGTGAACACACTGTATGTTAGTAACAGGGTGAGAGATAAGGTGTGTTCAAAGATCTCTCAACCAACAGGCAAGTTAAGAAAAGCCTGACTGTGGTGAACACCCTGTAAGTTAGTATCAGGGTGAGAGATCTTTAAGTTGTGTTCAAAGATCTCTCAACAGGCAAGTTAAGAAAAGCCTGCCTGCGGCAAACACATTTGGGGAAGTAGTTTGCATCCTACGAGCTCCTCCGGTGAACGGGTTTTCTCTCATTTTTATGTGGACGATTCCCATATTTATTTCTCATTTGACTCAAGAACACAACACAACTAGTCAATGTACATTGATATGTTAGTACAACAACATGGCGTGCCTCAAGGCTCAACCCTTGGTCCACTTCTGTTCTCCATTTTTATTAATGACTTTCCTTTGATTTTTTCTGAATGCTGTGTTCAGCTTTATGCGGACGATACAGTTATTTATACATCTCAAACTAGTTTAAGACAAATTGAATCAGCTCTGCAATCTGACTTTAATACTCTTCAACACTGGCTTGCAGCTAATAAATTACTTCTTAATAAAACTAAATCACATACTATGATTTTTGGTACCCGTCAAAGCATTAACTCTAAATCAAAAAATTGCTAATTTATTGTTTGCTGTCTTGACGGTATGCCACTGCAAAAAGTTGAACACATCAAATATATGGGCCTATGGTTAGACTCTGAACTTTCATTTAAATGTCACATTGATAATATTGTAAAAAAATTGAACTTTAGTCTTGGCATTCTCTACCGCTCCAAAAACTGCTTTTCTCTCTCTGTTAGAAAGAAACTTGCTTTACAACTTATTTTACCGATATTGGATTATGCTGATGTTGTATATCAGGCTGCATCCAAAACAAATCTTGTTTCCTTTAGTGTAATCTATAATAGAATATGCAGATTTATTCTTGGCTGTCCTTTCACAACACATCACTGCATAATGTATGAAACTCTTCCTTCTCCCATGATGAGAAGACAGCACCATTGGTTACAGTTTATTTTTAAATGTATACATTTTAATTATCCATACTATCTTAAACAGTTTATGGTCCCTTTTTCATCTAACTATCAATTGAGACACTCCACACAGCTCTTTTTTTCTGTTCCTGCAGTTTCTAAGACAATGGCTAAGAAATCCTTTATGTTTAAAGCTCCTTCTGATTGGAATAATTTACCTGCAAATATTCGTTTCATATCATCTACGGTGTACGGTGTACGGTGTACGGGGGTACGGTGGTGCAGTGGTAAGCGCTGTCGCCTCACAGCTCGAAGGTCCTGGGTTTGATTCTCACCTGGGACGCTGTGGGCGCTGGAGTTGTGACCCCCCCATATCTTCAGTGCCTACTGCCCATGTGGGCTATCTCGTCGAAAGGGCATTTCTGTGTGGAGTTTGCGGGGGTTCCTCCGTACATAACCCCCCACTAAAAACATGCAGAAGATTGTCATCCAACCAGTGACGACAACATCTGAAGTTGGTCCAATGATGGTCCAATGAAGGTCCCCGGGCGCTGGAAAGAAATAGCGACCACTGCTCCTGGCCTGCCCCCTGGAGGAAAGGACAAGCCTGGATGGATCAAATGCAGAGGACATATTTCACCGGCCACCGTCAGCATGAGTGTGTGTAGTGGCCCCATGCATGTGTTGTATAGTGTGTTTGTGTGACAATAAAGACGGGCTGCCGTCTGAAATTGTGTTTTTTTAATCGTGTTTTTATCTTTCCACATGTTCAAAAAATGTCTTCTTATTATGGGACTAGCTGTACTTGCCGATGATTCCTTCATAGCATCTGTATATATGGCTTCTGTATATATGTGTATGTATATATGTATATATATATATATATATGTATATGTATATGTGTATATGTGTATATATGTGTTTATGTATATTATAATTATATCCTATCAATTAATTAATCTAATATTATGATTGTCACTATCACTATCATGAATGTTAATACTTGACACCTAATGCATAGATCTATTATACTATATCTGTTGTATTATATAATATATCATTAGCAATATATATAGATTCATTTTAATACTCTGCCTTAAGTATGATCTCCTATTTTGCATAATCTTATTACCTGATACCTATCTATTTACGGAAATATTTAATGTTATTGTTTTGTTTTGTCACACTTGGTCTATTGTTTTGTTAAATGTCTTGTCTAATCGTGTTTATTGTATTGTATTCCTGTATAGGGACCCCCTTGAAAACGAGATGGTTCATCTCAAGGGGTTATTTCCTAATAAACAATTTCAATCAATCATCCAACATCCATCTCTCATCTCATTTAGGTTAATTCTCCGGTTGCGTCAAATCCCGTTGTAGAAATGTAGGCATTATTTTTGACAACCAGCTTAACTTTGACAACGAGGTGAAGTCTGTTGTGAAAATGTGTTTTGTGCATCTTTGCAATACCAGTGAGATTAGATCTTTTTGATGTAAAAAACCTTGAAACTGTCATGATCCATGCCTTCATTTCATCCCGCACCCGTTTTAGCTTCTCTGGCTACCGGTACATTTTAGAATTGATTTACATTTTTTATTGATCACCTTTAAAGCACGCCTGGGGTTGGCCCCAGAGTATATCTCCAATCTATTAATCCCTTACGAACCTAATTGCAGTCTGATATCCTCAGGTCTGCTCATAGTTCCTAGTTCTAAACCAGACGTGACCGAGCCTTTAGCATCACAGCCCCACGACTCTGGAACGACTTGCCAGAGGAGATCAGACAGGCTAGCTCTGTTTCTTCCTTTACAACTCTCTTAAAAACACACCTTTTCAAAATTGCGTTCGCTTGATTATGTATTCATTTGTTGTATTGTGATTGTAATTATTACTGTATCATTTCTGAATTGTTTTAATTCCTCTTGTTTTATCTCTTTGGAAAGCACTTTGTAATTTGTTTTGAAAAGTGCGATATAAATAAAGCTTTACTTAGCTACTTACACTGTACACACAGTAAATCACACAGTAATTCAATAATGAGAGACTAGTAGAAAGTTTAACAAGCTTTAATGATACAACAAATACATTTTTGCGTATGACTCCATGATATGATGATGCTCTCCTGAGATAATAAGAGGGCGTCGTCAGTGAAGAATAGGATAGGAAATCCCCCATAGGGAATTCTTGAGGAGTTATGACGATGGTGGTGGTCAGGGGAGGAGGTGGGGTGAAAACAACTGCTTCAGCGATGATGATCAGCAACTGAGAATAGGCTCATTTGAGTTGACTGCCGACTTGCCTGGAAACCAGACGAGTGCAGTCAGGTGAGACGTCAACAAGTCAAACACCCCAGACTGTACACTCACTGCTGCTTTTCTTCTTCTACACTCTACAGTTTTGTTTAACAGCGGTTTGTAAACAAGTTAAAATATGCATTAGCGCCACTGCTCAAATGACCCAGCCCTTCAGATTAATTATTTTTTATTTCAATGTAGGCATTACAGGTGGTATTTATGTAAAATATGGAGTGACAGCTTGGATTAGATATAAAATTGAAGTTTCTACACTTCACTGTGGTTTGTGATGCACCTGTGTTGAACCAATGGGCGCTCAGCTTGATGCGTTTCTCGTCATCCTCTGTCATCCGCAGTCGGGCGCAGTTGGTGGGGAGCAACTGCGGCGCCTCGCTCCAAATCTGCGCCCGCCTCGCTCTCACGAGAGTCCCGTAGCTCACGCAGTCGGGCAGGCGGAGCAAGTCGGACAACTTTTCTAACCATCATGCAACGGGGCAATCAAGGCGCTGGTCGAATCTGCGCAGAACTTGCTCATCTCAAACGAGCCTAATGACACATGGCACATACGCAGCACATAGCAAACAGAGTAAAACATGGACCCTGATATACTACGCTGATTAGGTGATTGGGATCAGCTGGAAAGGAATAGCTTGGGCTGATTGGTTATTGCCACATGCAGCGTGGTAAACTGAATGAATGAGGAGATAGCATCAGTGAAAGGGGGCGAGCCTAACAATGAATGGGTTATATAACCTCAAAGAAAGGGGGCGTGCACTGTGATATGACCTGAACTGGGCGTTAGCTGCTAAGTAGTCTTCATTATTGAAAATCCAAGACATTATTACACACAGGTTTGATGGATGCCCCATTTAATAGCTTCATAAGTCTTTGCTGCTCAGCCACGTGCCATTGTCTTCTTGATCCAGGAGATGTAATTGCACACTTTTGTGAACCCCCCGGGCTTGCCTCTGTGAGCACATGGACTACTCCCAAAAGACACCACACCCTGGAGCTTCCCATCACATACCATGGGACCCCCAGAGTCACCCTGAGGAAGGAGAGAGAGAGAGAGAGAGAGAGAGAGCAAGCACAAACAGATATTTTTAAAGTGGGTCATTCACCAAATCTGAGAATAAAGAAGCTGTGTGTGTGTGTGTGTGTGTGTGTGTGTGTGTGTGTGTGTGTGTGTGTGTGTGTGTGTGTGTGTGTGTGTGTGTGTGTGTGTGTGTGTGTGTGTGTGTGTGTGTTGTGGCTGTGAGCTTGAACTTACATGACAAGTCCCTTTGCCTCCCGCCATGAACCCAGCACAGATCATGTTGTTAGTGATGACAGTAGGATAGGCCTCACGGCAGTCGCGGTCACTCACGATGGGGGCATCCAGGCACTGCAACTTGTCAGGTGACGCTGCTGGATCCGAGGAAATGAGCAGAGATAAAGGAGTTGTTTTTATTAATAATTTTGTAATTAATAAAAATTTATAATTAATTTTGTTAAATGCCATTAAGTAGAGCATGGCAAATACTCCACAGTTCATACTGTGAAGGTCAGATCTGTCTGCAGCTTAAATGTCAGTTTATGAGCATTTATTGGGTTAGTTTAGTTGTCAATCGGCCGGTATTTGAATATTATGTGATGGACTGGTTGACCGGCTAGGTGGGCGGGCCTCATGTCTAATTTAGGGAAGAGGCTTCACCTGTGCAGATGAGATCTTTGAGACAGAGAGACAACGTGGGTGCCATTAAGCCAAGATGACATGTTTTTGGGAGAAGTTTAGAGACTAATCTCAGAAGGAAAGACATTTTGGTAAAAGCAGGAAGCTATCTGTGGCTAGTAGGCTTTCTGTGTCAAGAGATGGACTTCAATATCTAAACCCAGGAGAGAGACTGTTTGACTGGTGTTCTGGAATAATACCTGTCTCATGAGTCCTGTTTAAAGAACCGTATCACGCAAAACAGTCCCGTTTTGAACTGACGGTGTTTGTTGTTGAAAACAGGAAGAAAGTACAGGAGGTGTTGTAACAGTCACAAATGCCTAGATCCTCTGTTTTGAGAACATTATTTGGTTGCAGTGACATATTGGTCCCATTTATATACTGATGAATGATGATGATGATGATGATGATCATCATGATGATATTGGCTCTCCTGATTCTAAATATAGCTGAATCCCTTGGTTTGACCAAGTATTTTATACGCATTTTACGAAATGTCTATTGAAAAAAGAATGGTGGATGAAATCCCTTTGTACGTATGCCTAACCCGGAAGAAGGCATGAGTTTGGCTCTCTATACCTTGTAAGATAAGTACAACTATTGGCTTTTTGAAAGAACACAAAACTATTTTACTGTGAACTCACAGCCGTATTTCCTGGGAGAAAGCCTCCCCCATCCAGAGATACCGCACATCGTCCCTGCACCGGCGCCGCTGCAGTGTGTGGGGAGTGCAGCCGGCCACACATAGGGGTTCAGAAAGGCCGGCTGGCTCAGCTTGATCAGCATGATGTCATTGTCCAGAGAGATGTTACGGTTGTAGGCAGGGTGAAGGATAACCTTGGTGGCGTCGAACAGCTGTTGGGTCCGCTCAGAATGCTTGATGCTGTGCAGCCCCAGCTTCACCTGTATAGCATTATATCGCCTGGAAGAGTTAAATCCATTATAGAGAGAAGCTTCCTTAGCATTCCCTCTAGGGATGGCTAAAATGATTTTTTTCCCCTGACTGACAACAGACACTCATTAACGGAAATAAATAACTGTCAAGATTAAAATGTACTATTTATAGCCTAATGCATTCCCCTGGCTGGGGAAGTTGGCGCAACACTTATTAGCAAATTTTAAAGAGGAGCAAAAGATGAAACATAGGGGTTAGTTTCGTATAAAAACTACATAGCTCGTGGAAGCTCGTGGCATGTCGCCGGTCTTCAGCTTTGCCGGTAGAGAAAGTGAAGTCACTAGGCGACAGTGTATGTAGTCTTTCTGATTTATAACTTATAGTGCAACAGTATGGTGACAAACTGCGACTTTCTTGACATGCAAAGTTACGTTTTAAATTGACAAAATTAACGTTGGCACCCCGTGGCACAATTCAAAAGGGGATCAAAAAAGTAACGTTATTCTCCATTCACCGCCATTCATATTTTTTCAGCGCTTGGTACAGGGAGAAAAGCAGGAAGTGATGTTCACTTTGCCTCTCTATTGTCAATTAACGTTACTCAAGGCTGAATATGTGGTGTGGTTAAGACTTAATTTAAGAGGATGACAATTAAATGTGAAGATAGCCTATACACACAATACACAGCATGTCGCGTGCATGAGTTATTTAAGAAGTAGATTGTATAGCTTATTTTTATTTTACCATGCATAATTACTTGGGGTAAAATAACCTTTTTTTTACTGATTAAGTAAGGGTTAATGCACGACGAGGTGTCCATTATCAGAAATTAATGGACGACGCGGAGGCGTGAACCGTCCAAGGCGAAAGCCGAGGACGGTTGCTTCCGCAAAGTCCATTAATTTCTGATAATGGACACCTGGAAGTGCATTAACCCGCTTATACCATGGTCACTTGCCAAAGAAACAAAACAAGACCATTCATTTATATTTTCATGCATTTTGCCCACAAAATCTAGTTTTCATAACCTTGAATATGAGTTGAGAACCGGCGAGACAAAATAGTCCCCTCAGCTGCTCAAGATTAGGCTATCATTGGATAAAATGGCCGCTTAGTGCCTGCACCTGGAACAATTCTAGAGTCAAGCTAACTAATAATTTGGCCAATTGTATGTAACTTACATACATAGCCTACATACAAAATAAAACGGCAATGTCTAAGAATGCAACGCCATGTAAGGCTCGTTTAAACTTCCATTCCAGGGAATTGCGTTAACGTCTGCGGGTCTTATAGACGTAAAAGGCGTGTGCCACGCTCGGAGTAGACTGAAAACCATCTGAAGCTTTCAGTATGTTGGAGTCCAGGTATGTTTTGTACAAGGACGTCTCTCAGTGTGTTGCTGTTAACTGCCCATTTCGTTGTTTTCTTTTTGTTGATCTGGTCTTTTTCCGCTTCGACTTGATTTGTATCAGTGATAAGAGGCAGTGCGCGCTCTCCCAGAGCGCCTGGCTGCTGCTTGCTGCAAGTTGTAAACAGAGGGTTTGACAGTTGACAGCTGAGAGCCCGGCTTCTGTCAGCTGACCAGAACGAAAATCAGATTTCTAAATAGCCGTTATTTTAATAAACTGAGCACACAGGGGTAATCTAAATAGTTACTTTGACCGACTCAATTTTTGTATAAACTTATAAAAGTGTCATATTAAGCGTTAATGGTGATATAGAGCTCAAACGGCTCTGTCGTGATCCTGGCGCATTGATATGAACGGTGAACAGACCATTTAGCTAGGTGTACATTATCACTGTACATTATCCCAAATTAATGGACACCTTGCAGCCAATCAGAATCGAGTATTCACCCAGACCATGGTATAACTGATAGTATTAATCAGTTAATGTTTAAACAGTCGGTTATTGGTTGACATCCCTACTACCCACCCAAAGTTTCAAGGGACTCAAAACCATTAACTCATGAATTACAGTTAAGTTAAGTTAAGTTATCCTTTATTTATCCCCTTGGGGAAATTCATCCTCTGCATTTGACCCATCCTCTACTAGGAACCTTCCTAGAACTAGGAGCAGTGGGCAGCCACTGTGCAGCGCCCGGGGACCAACTCCAGTTCTTTTGCCAGTACCTTGGTCAGGAGCACTGACAGGAGTATTAACCCTAACATACATGTCTTTCTTGATGGTGGGAGGAAACCGGAGCACCCGGAGAAAACCCACATGGACACGGGGAGAACATGCAAACTCCACACAGAAAGGACCTGGGACGGACCGGGGTTCGAACCTGGGACCTTCTTGCTGTGAGGCAACAGTGTTAACCACTGAGCCACCGTGCCGTCAGTTACAGTCAAATATAGGTTTTCAAACGCAGTCAGAGAAAAAAACAACAACACCAGTTTTAAATCCAGCTAAACTGTTACAAACAAGCTGCTAGGAGTGGTTAGTGACAAAGTTTTCTTACCCTGTTCCGCAGTGTGCAGCAGACAGCACCCACTGACTAGACAGAAGAGTCCCTCCACATGAGTGGGTGCCATATCTTTGGAGAGAAGCTTGGTAGGGTACAGGACCCGGGCACTCATACCCTCCAACAATCTTGCTCTCTTCCTCCAGGGCAACTGCATTAGTTTAATGAAGAGTGAAAATATGGAACAGACAAAAAACACACGATTCCTGTATCATAGACATCCAGTTAGACATAGCTCCATGTGAGTCTGTGACACCATTAGATGTCCTGTTTTAACTCATGCATCATCAGATGTAATTAATGCTCATGTATCAATGCTGTAGCGTACCTGCCCATCCAAAGAGTGCGAGAAGAAGGAGATGCTTCATGCTTTCTGTCTGTCTGGTTGGCAGGACTGGTTGGCTGTGTCCTCAGCCTCTATTTTCAATGTATTTAGTGCTCTTATCTGCTCTGTCTCAATGTCTTTTATCTTCAGATGTACACATCAAACAGTGACACCTTGGACCTGAGAACACTGGCTTTAATACAACTGTGGCCCCGCCTTCTCTGCTGGCTGTGTTGTGTTGTGTTCCCATTGGTCTGTCTCCTTCTGCTGATGGCCAGTGGGCGGAGTCGAATGGGCTGTCTGGTTGAGAGGTTTTAGCCACCCCCAAAGGCCCTAGGCACCAGGGGCGGTGCCAAGCGATAGCTTTCGCCTAAACCCCTAACCAACCCCAAGGCTTTCATTATAAAAATTGGAAACATATATTCAAAGATATAATTTTCAAATTTGTTTCAGTACTTTTAATGATCTTTGATTCTACAGAGAGGAGTGCCGAGTCCATCCTGGCGCCGTACCAGATCATCAAACCGGTCCTGTGGGGGTGATCCAGGGCCTGGGAACGGTGCCGCGTCTATGTGCCGACAGGCCGCAATGCCGATAGCCCACAAGCAGAACCATTTGAGCGAGGCGGCGTGCAGCGTGTCGGTGGACCGGCTAGCTAAGCTCTCCCAGCCCCCACGCCTAAACCTAACCTCCCCCAAACCCTAACCCTAAACCTAACCTCTCCCCCACGCCTAAAGTCGGCATTGCGGGTGGTCGGCATAGCGGGTGGACACCCTGGGAACGTCCCTTGAGTCGGAGCCGCTTGTATGTGCGGGGGGCATTGGTCCCGTCTCGTCTGGTGGGCCATCCGGGGAAAAGGCAGAGATTCTTCTGGCCGACCATGTGGCAGCCTGTGGTATCTCCTCGCCAATGCCCTCCCGGCCTGCTCCGCCCACTGCCTGTGCCACGCCCCCACCCTGGTCCCACCTGTGCATGGATTTCACCACAGGCCTTCCGGGGTCTAAAGGGGAAATCAGTCATCCTGGTCATCGTGGATCCATTTTCTAAGGCTCGGACTCATGAGGTGTCGGACTAGTGCCATGGCACCTTAATTGCGAACCCAACCCAACCCGGTGGCCTGCAAACTGCCAATCTAATGTAATGTGTCTCAGAACTCAGGACTGAGTGCTGCACGCTCTCCAGGTGTCCAGTCCATACTCTGTCTCCCCCTCTTTCTCTCTCCCTCACACACACGCGCAAACAATGCGTTCTTCACATCTTAATGGCAAACGATAATAGCCTTATGTTTAGGTCTATACGGTCTTTGAATATCAGCGTCTCTCTCTCAAACACACGCGTGCACGCGACAATTTTCCTGCTCTGGATGAGCGCCGGTTCCTGTATATACACACAAACACTAGAACAATACAACAAATAGACCGATATAACATGTTAAAGTATCACAAAATGCTAACTATTCAATGATAAACCTCTAAAAGGATTAGTTTATGTGCCTAGTCACATCTTAGACTATTACTAATTACACCATTATTTGATCCAAGGCCAAATATTCACCTGGAAATCCAGAAGTGTCCAACCGAAGACTTGACTAAGCATGTTGGCTGGCTTGTTCAGCAGCTGTGGACTTGTGGGAAGAATGCAGACAAGACCATAGTTTATTGCAGGTCAGACACATTCACATAATATAAAATTTCTATAATTCTACAATGTGCCATAAAAAAAATATAATTTGGATTTTACATTACTAGCTTATTATATTGTGCTTTCATCACAGGACAATAACAACTGTCCCCAAGGTGTATGGTGACATCATGGATGCACTAGGTGAAGGTGCTTGGAATGCACACGTGCATTATCGAGACGTATCACAGCCACAGTGATGCCCAATCACAAAAGGAGATCTTAGAGGAGTTTCCCCATACCGACAGCACTATCAGATGTGTAATTGCGACTGTGGCCTTTGGACTTGGTGTTGACTGTTGAGGTACCAGATGTTCACCACGTGGTTCACTGGGGACCATCTGACCACCTCCTGTCATACTGGCAGGAAGTGGGAAGGTGTTCCAGAGACGATGAACGGGGAAATGCTCATCCATGTTTTCCCACGCTCAATGCAACCACAACCAGATGGACCCAAGCATGTTTGAGCTGGTAGAAACCAAAACGTGCTACCATAAGACCATCCTGGACCTCCTCTTTGTGGATGGAATGACCAGGGAAAGCATACAAACAGCATGCAACCGAAAAGGCTACTGTCTCCTCTGCGATGATATATATGAGTAAGTGTTGTTGTTGTTGTGGTTATACCTTGTCTCCTCTTTCTAATCTTGTCCCATTTCTCTATCGCCAACGCCAATCTTCTCATGTGCTCTGTCCTTCTTATTTTCCTTTCATAGATGAAACTCTAAAATACCTTGATGGAACCTCCCTGGCTCATACAGGAAGAGCCCGTCAGCTGCCTGTCGCTCTTGCTGGTGGTTATGGGGGCATTTGGATTGGCTAAGTTCAGAGGTGGACATGTCTGTGTACATGCCACCTGACCTTTTCAGCTGAGCATCTCCTTTAGGGAGAGAGATGGAAGGATAATAGTCCGTGGGCCAGAGCTCAAAATGTCACTTGTCAGTACCACTCAAGGTGGCAAAACTTGCTTATGATCTTTGATAAGATACATGTCTGTAGATGATATTTTGGTATGATAGCCATTCCTTGTTGGTAGCTGTGACACAGTTACGAGCTCGTGATGTTAACCACCCCTAAAGTAAATTGCATTTTAGACGCTGGTGCATATCCTGGTTTAGGCTCATGGTCAGGACATTTTTCAATCTTTTGTACTATTGTTTTTGGTCCTATTTTAAAGGGGACCTTCTTAGCTTTTATTTAGACATCTAAAAGTGTGAACACTTATTTCCAACATGGTTCCTGGTCATACGGTAACACATAACATCGAATAAACCAAATAGAACAATCAACAAAAACACACAAGTTAAATAACCATTACAACAGAAGGCTCGCCTTGCACATTACTCTAGTTTACTCAGCCATAATCTTTTTCAGGTTTTTAAAACCATTTAGAGAATATGCAGATTTAATTCCGTTAGGGATCTTGTTTCACTCCTCTCCACCGGTATAGAGGAATGTACTTCTCCCAACATCTTATGCCCAGGTGGATTATGACATGATGGCATGGTCACATAAAGGCCCCCCCCCTCCCCCCCTCACAGCGCACATACCGGTATGCAGTATCCAGAATAACTGACACATTCACCTGACTCTCAACAGGATTTACAGCACAGCCACCTGAACACTCAAAAGCCAACAGCACAATAATGAGATATAAATTCACCTGGAGCTCAATACAGGGTCAAAAATTTACTTTTTTGTCCACTAGTCAAATGTAGTGCTAGTGAATGTTAAAATTTTACCAGCCACTCAATAGATTACCATTGTGGGTTTTTTGGATGGTGAGTGAAGCAAATCTACCAGCCACTTGCATATATTACCAGCATTTGGCTGGTGGCTGGTGCTAATTTTGGACGCCGTCTCAATAACACAGGATTTACAGCACAGGTACACTCAATTAAAGCAAAAAGCACAATTACCCTCTAATTGCCCATAAACGTATGGAACATTTTGTCAAAATAAGGGATCATTTTGGTTCTGCCCTTCGCTAACGGGATTCTGGTGACTCGCCCCGCTGGTTGCTCGTGGACCCCTTAAGCGGCTTGTAGCACCACATGGTACTAATATTGAATGTTGATGTTTCTGTTGTTGTTTTTTGTTTTCTCTGTCCGAGCCTGTTCGTGTGTTTTGTTTGTGTACTGTTAAGATTTTTTTTTACTAAAATATTGGGGGAAAAAGAGCAACAGAAATAGCGGATGTGATAGATAAAATTATTACATTCCCTCAAAAAAGAAAATAATTTTTTTTATCATTTTGTCCTGGGCAATTGACGTGGTGGGTTTCATTTCAGAGCTCCGGTTTGTTGGATTTAACATCAAACGTGTCTGTTGTTGACCTAATTCAGATGTAATTACACTTGCATGCAACATGTGTTTATTCTTTATTATTATAGTGCGGACGGTCAGATCAGTTAACATGAAAACTGGCTGCGCTTACGCGTTCTGTGTGTTTTGGCCATAAGATTGTTCCAAGTTCTAAACATTTCGAATGACTTGAGGCGAGGAGGTGAAATCGGGGAAAAACAAACTTTATTGACACAAGAGACAAAAAACATTCAAAACATTTTTTTTTACAAAATGCAGGCCCATAGGTTACTTCATTTTCATTTATTTATTTATTTCATAGGGACAGTGCATATTGATAAACAGTGCATGTTAAATTGTGAGGCCCCGCTTTCACGGTCTGTATTCATACTGAAAATCAAGATCAAGCGAGCTTTTGCCCTTCTGCTCCACGGGAGGTTTCTGTCCTCCCTGAGCTCGCCTTACGACACCTGCGTTACCGCCGCAGTCAAACTCCCCACCTGCCACTGTCCCCAGAGCGGGTCACCACTGTGATAGTGCCACAATTAAAACTGAATAGTTGAGTGTCAGAGGAAAACATTTTCCCATGTTCATCAGGCAACAACATAAGTAAATTCAAGTATCTCAGAAGAGGTAGGCTATATATGACCAAACAAATTTACAGTTTCATGGCTTTAAACATGAGTTCCTTTTTTGTGACCACAAAGCTTGTTTTCGGCTGCGACAAGCCGACACCCACAACTGCAGTTAGAAGCATTTCCCCTGCATGAGAGGGTATGGTTGTGTCAGCCTTTCACTGTGGTGAAAAACCATGACAGAAATATTGTGACGGATATATGATTGCACACAGTTTTGATTGTGATTAGATTGCTCTAATATAGCCCCTTTTAGATTGGCCCATAAACCCACTAATATCCACAAACTTCTGTTTTTTCTTCGGTCTAAATGTTACCAATCCATTTAAAATGACCCTCCAACCTATACGGCTGTTTATCAGATCAGTTGTGAACAGTAGGCGATATAACACACCTGCAGGAAATGCAATTTTTTTGCCACTTGATAATGACATCAGACTTTCTTAATGGTTAATCTTCTTATTATAAAATTGTCTACTCTAGACGGACCGGCGGGCAGTGTCTGTCTGTCTGTCAGTTACGTTTTGTGTCACAAACGTGACGTCGGACGCGACCGATACCACGCCACCCCCCCACACACAGACAGCCTCCCCCCGAGCTAATCGTGCATTCCTTTATAACTGGGAACTGGTAATCTTATGGTTCAAAGGTCATGAGCTGGGATGGTGATGTCAGCAGAGCTGGTATTTACCATTCCAAACTCGTAGGAGCCTCAGCATAGCCTAGGTAAACCCAGCCCCCACGTGACCTGCTCTACCCAGGCTAGCCTCAGCAGCCCCGACCTCAAAAATCCAAGATGGCTGCGCCGTGCAACAACAGTAGTTATATATTCATAGTAAATGTTGTTTATTAGCACTTCTGTCTTGTTTGTGTCTCATTAAATCAGCTGTACACACAGCACTGCTTAACTTCTATCTGTGTGGAGATGTTGCTGCAGTGTTTGTATGCGCAAAATGCCTTGTTATCAACTGTTATTGCTAATGGCTAGCCTGGCTAGCGACTGGATCTGACCAGTGAACAGTGAACTTCCCAGCTCAAGGTTTCTGCAAATGGAACGCTAACAAATCGGATGTGACGTCATTTAGCCTCCACATCCCAGTTATTTTGCGATAAAGGAATGCACGATTACAAAGAATAACTGAAGTTACTTCCTCGTTTGCCATGCCCATGAGGCGCATGCATGCGCTGTGTGCAGTCATACAGCACATGGGCCTCATGGCAAACAAGGAAGTACCTTCGGTTACTCTTTGTTAGTTCTCGGTGTGTGGATTTACTTCAAGAATGACCGTTTCCCATAACGTTGGATTATTATTTCATCCTGTGGTGAGTACACGAGTCACAACATGTACATGAGTATTTCTGGCACTGTTGGAATGTGTATTTTGGGTGAATGAATGGGAGTAGGCAAAAGTACCATAGACTGCCATTGTAGTGCAAAGCAAAGTAGCCGTGAGGGCTGTACCGCTGTTTGTAGGGCACGCACAGTGACGATAACGGCGAATCTCCCAAAATGTTAGCGTATTCCTTTAAGTAAAAGTACTGATTTTTTTTTAATACTCAAAAAAGTACAAGTACACAAAAAGCTACTCAATTACAGTAATCTGAGTAAGTGTAATTAGTTACTTTCCACCTCTGGGCGCTTTCTGTCTCCAGTCCACTGTGCTTCTGTAGAGGCAAGGGGGAGGGGCCTAGGCTAAATCTTGTGCTCATGGATGTTCACACAGGCCCGGATTAAGACCAAGTGGTGCCCTAGGGTGACGGCACTTGAAATGCCCCCCTCTGTCCACGACCATATTGGTGTTTAATATATAGATCTGTTTTACTTAAATTATCATGAAACACTACCATGAATGAAATGAAATGTATATAAAAATAAATCTATCAAATATTTCCCTTCTCTTCTTCACTTCTCTCCGCAATGGTCATAGCAGGCAAATTCAAATGAAAGCAACACCCACTGCAAGAACATGGCTTATTTCTGGTCACTTAGTGCAAGGAAGGTGGATGCAGCATGAGGCTCTACTCTGTGGAAGTCGGTGTTCAAGGGTTTATTGGACACGCAACAACGCGCATTCTCAAGGACCTGAGGCTAAGGGGAGCCAGACTGCACAAGGCAACGAGGGGAGGGAGATATCCGTGGAGGTGGAGAAGGCAAGCTTTTGGTTCTGGCTGAGAAGACGAGACAAGGCGCGGGGAGCAAGCAACTCCTGAAGAAGGTTAGCTGCAGGGAGTGTCAGGTAGACGTCCCTGTTCACTGCCCCACCACCAGGAGATGTTCTGGGCTAAGGGGTGAAACATCTAAGAGCAGTCCCCAGCTGATGACCCTGCAGCTAACAAAGTGGGCAGGTGCAGCAGGCCTAGAGCCTAGCAGAAAGAACACCTACCTGTACAGATTAGAGTATTGCAGCCTGTTTGTTCCGTCCTTGTGAAAATGTACGTCCTAAAACTACCTACCTGAGGATTATCGTTATAGAGCCCTCATGCACCGAAACAACTGTAAATGTGTTGGGAGGTGATGTGAAACTGTCAATGGCCTATTTTTAAAAAACACATATGAGCGGTAATTTTGATAAAAAAAAAAAGGGGTATATGTGAACAAAATGAGAAAATAATTTTGAACCTGGTTTTATCTAATGTACAGATTTCTGCTCTGGAAATGTACACAACTTAGCACATATTTAAGTAGATAATGCATTATTTGCATATTTAAACAAAACATTTCAGAAAACTTGTAATGCAAAATAATCTTGTCATATAGATGTAAGTAATCAACTGGGGAGGTTTCATGGTGATATCTATTTGTTAAAACGTTTACCCTATTCATAGTGTCTCACCTGAGAAAACCTTTCCACAAGCATCAACTCAACCAGTTCCTTCTTCACTCTTGAAAAGATCTCTCACCCTTCGTTAATAACAGGGTTAAGAAAAGCCTGACTGTGGTGAACACACTGTATGTTAGTAACAGGGTGAGAGATAAGGTGTGTTCAAAGATCTCTCAACCAACAGGCAAGTTAAGAAAAGCTTGCCTGTGGTGAACACCCTGTAAGTTAGTATCAGGGTGAGAGATCTTTAAGTTGTGTTCAAAGATCTCTCAACAGGCAAGTTAAAGGAACACTCCGCCCATTTTCAACCAGCTTTGTATCATTAGAACATCAGTAGTATATCAGAAAACTGTAAACGGTTTTGAAGTCTGTCATTTAATTTGACAGTTATTGAGTGTTTAAGTGTGGACCAGTGACATCACTGGTCCACACTAACTCAAATTAATAACTCATTAACTCAAATCAACTCTCAATAACTGTCAAACTAGATGAATGATGAATAGTTTGACAGTTATTGAGAGTTGATTTGAGTTAATGAGTTATTAATTTGAGTTAGTGTGGACCAGTGATGTCACTGGTCCACACTTTAACACTCAATAACTGTCAAATTAAATGACAGACTTCAAAACAGTTCACAGTTTTCTGATATACTACTGATGTTCTAATGATACAAAGCTGGTTGAAAATGGGCAGAGTGTTCCTTTAAGAAAAGCCTGCCTGCGGCAAACACATTTGGGGAAGTAGTTTGCATCCTACCAGCTCTTCCAGTGAACGGGTTTTCTCTCATTTTTATGTGGACGATTCCCATATTTATTTCTCATTTGACTCAAGAACACAACACAACTAGTCAATGTACAGGCCTGTCTTACAGATGTTAAAAGCTTTCTCAAAACTGTCTTCAGCTTAATTCAGATAAATCAGAAGCTATTATCATTGGTCCAGACTCATATAGAAACCAAATTCCTTAAATTATCATCCCACATTCTCATGTATCCTCTTTGTGATCTTTTCAATATGTCTCTATCTACGTGCGAAATACCTGCTATATTTAAATGTTCACGGGTCACTCCTTTGCACAAAGCGGGTGATGCTCTAGACCCAAATAATTATAGACCAATTTCAATCATCTGTTCTATTGCAAAAGTACTTGAAAAATTGATTTATGATCAATTGCACGCTATCTAGATAAGCATAATATTCTGTCTCCTTTCCAATCTGGTTTTCGATCAAATCATTCCACTACCACTGCACTTCTAAAACTCACAAATGACATTTTCTCTGCATCTAACAATAATAAGCTAACAGGTGTGATTTTTATCGATCTGACCAAGGCATTTGATCTTGTTGACCACTACCTTCTTTTAGATCAACTTTCTTCTGTTGGTCTGTCTCGCAATGCTCTACTCTGGTTCAATGCATATTTGCATAACAGGAAACAATGTGTTGTCATACAAGGTAACAAATCTGATATGTTAGTACAACAACATGGCGTGCCTCAAGGCTCAACCCTTGGTCCACTTCTGTTCTCCATTTTTATTAATGACCTTCCTTTGATTTTTTCTGAATGCTGTGTTCAGCTTTATGCGGACGATACAGTTATTTATACATCTCAAACTAGTTTAAGACAAATTGAATCAGCTCTGCAATCTGACTTTAATACTCTTCAACACTGGCTTGCAGCTAATAAATTACTTCTTAATAAAACTAAATCACATACTATGATTTTTGGTACCCGTCAAAGCATTAACTCTAAATCAAAAAATTGCTCATTTATTGTTTCCTGTCTTGACAGTATGCCACTGCAAAAAGTTGAACACATCAAATATCTTGGCCTATGGTTAGACTCTGAACTTTCATTTAAATGTCACATTGATAATATTGTAAAAAAATTGAACTTTAGTCTTGGCATTCTCTACCGCTCCAAAAACTGCTTTTCTCTCTCTGTTAGAAAGAAACTTGCTTTACAACTTATTTTACCGATATTGGATTATGCTGATGTTGTATATCAGGCTGCATCCAAAACAAATCTTGTTTCCTTTAGTGTAATCTATAATAGAATATGCAGATTTATTCTTGGCTGTCCTTTCACAACACATCACTGCATAATGTATGAAACTCTTAACTTTCCTTCTCCCATGATGAGAAGACAGCACCATTGGTTAGTTTATTTTTAAATGTATACATTTTAATTATCCATACTATCTTAAACAGTTTCTTGTCCCTTTTTCATCTAACTATCAATTGAGACACTCCACACAGCTCTTTTTTTCTGTTCCTGCAGTTTCTAAGACAATAGCTAAGAAATCCTTTATGTTTAAAGCTCCTTCTGATTGGAATAATTTACCTGCAAATATTCGTGTCATATTATCTACGGTGTACGGTGTACGGGGGTACGGTGGTGCAGTGATAAGCGCTGTTGCCTCACAGCTCGAAGGTCCTGGGTTCGATTCTCACCTGGGACGCTGTGGGCGCTGGAGTTGTGACCCCCCCATATCCTCAGTGCCCACTGCCCATGTGGGCTATCTCATCGAAAGGGCCTTTCTGTGTGGAGTTTGCATGTTCTCCCCGTACCCCCCAGGGGGTTCCTCCGTACATAATCCCCCACTAAAAACATGCAGAAGATCGTCATCCGACCAGTGACGACAACATCTGAAGTTGGTCCAATGATGGTCCAATGAAGGTCCCCGGGCGCTGGAAAGAAATAGTGACCACTGCTCCTGGCCTGCCCCCTGGAGGAAAGGACAAGCCTGGATGGGTCAAATGCAGAGGACATATTTCACCGGCCACCGTCAGCATGATTGTGTGTAGTGGCCGCATGCATGTGTTGTATAGTGTGTTTGTGTGACAATAAAGACGGGCTGCCGTTTGAAATCGTGTTTTTTTAATCGTGTTTTTATCTTTCCACATGTTCAAAAAATGCCCTGTCTTCTTATTATGGGACTAGCTGTACTTGCCGATGATTCCTTGATATCATCTGTATATATGGCTTCTGTATATATGTGTATGTATATGTGTTTATGTATATTATAATTATATCCTATCAATTAATTAATCTAATATTATGATTGTCACTATCACTATCATGAATGTTAATACTTGACACCTAATGCATAGCTCTATTATACTATATCTGTTGTATTATATAATATATCATTAGCAATATATATAGATCCATTTTAATACTCTGCCTTAAGTATGATCTCCTATTTTGCATAATCTTATTACCTGATACCTATCTATTTATGGAAATATTTAATGTTATTGTTTTGTTTTGTCACACTTGGTCTATTGTTTTGTTAAATGTCTTGTCTAATCGTGTTTATTGTATTGTATTCCTGTATAGGGACCCCCTTGAAAACGAGATGGTTCATCTCAAGGGGTTATTTCCTAATAAACAATTTCAATCAATCATCCAACATCCATCTCTCATCTCATTTAGGTTAATTCTCTGGTTGTGTCAAATCCCGTTGTAGAAATGTAGGCATTATTTTTGACAACCAGCTTAACTTTGACAACGAGGTGAAGTCTGTTGTGAAAATGTGTTTTGTGCATCTTTGCAATACCAGTGAGATTAGATCTTTTTGATGTAAAAAACCTTGAAACTGTCATGATCCATGCCTTCATTTCATCCCGCACCCGTTTTAGCTTCTCTGGCTACCGGTACATTTTAGAATTGATTTACATTTTTTATTGATCACCTTTAAAGCACGCCTGGGGTTGGCCCCAGAGTATATCTCCAATCTATTAATCCCTTACGAACCTAATTGCAGTCTGAGATCCTCCGGCAGAGGTCTGCTCATAGTTCCTAGGTCTAAACCAGACGTGACCGAGCCTTTAGCATCACAGCCCCACGACTCTGGAACGACTTGCCAGAGGAGATCAGACAGGCTAGCTCTGTTTCTTCCTTTACAACTCTCTTAAAAACACACCTTTTTAAAATTGCATTCGCTTGATTATGTATTTATTTGTTGTATTGTGATTGTAATTATTACTGTATCATTTCTGAATTGTTTTAATTCCTCTTGTTTTATCTCTTTGTAAAGCACTTTGTAATTTGTTTTGAAAAGTGCAATATAAATAAAGCTTTACTTAGCTACTTACACTGTACACACAGTAAATCACACAGTAATTCAATAATGAGAGACTAGTAGAAAGTTTAACAAGCTTTAATGATACAACAAATACATTTTTGCGTATGACTCCATGATATGATGACGCTCTCCTGAGATAATGAGAGGGCGTCGTCAGTGAAGAATAGGATAGGAAATCCCCCATAGGGAATTCTTGAGGAGTTATGACGACGGTGGTGGTCAGGGGAGGAGGTGGGGTGAAAACAACTGCTTCAGCGATGATGATCAGCAACTGAGAATAGGCTAATTTGAGTTGACTGCCGACTTGCCTGGAAACCAGATGAGTGCAGTCAGGTGAGGCGTCAACAAGTCAAACACCCCAGACTGTACACTCACTGCTGCTTTTCTTCTTCTACACTCTACAGTTTTGTTTAACAGCGGTTTGTAAACAAGTTAAAATATGCATTAGCGCCACTGCTCAAATGACCCAGCCCTTCAGATTACTTATTTTTTATTTCAATGTAGGCATTACAGGTGGTATTTATGTAAAATATGGAGTGACAGCTTGGAATAGATATAAAATTTTAGTTTCTACACTTCACTGGGGGTTTGTGATGCACCTGTGTTGAACCAATGATGCGTTTCTCGTCATCCTCTGTCATCCGCAGTTGGTGGGGAGCAACTGCGGCACCTCGCTCCAAATCTGCGCCCGCCTCGCTGTCACGGGAGTCCCGTAGCTCACGCAGTCGGGCAGGCGGAGCAAGTCGGACAACTTTTCTAACCATCATGCAACGGGGCAATCAAGGCGCTGGTCGAATCTGCGCAGAACTTGCTCATCTCAAACGAGCCTAATGACACATGGCACATACGCAGCACATAGCAAACAGAGTAAAACATGGACCCTGATATGCTACGCTGATTAGGTGATTGGGATCAGCTGGAAAGGAATAGCTTGGGCTGATTGGTTATTGCCACATGCAGCGTGGTAAACTGAATGAATGAGGAGACAGCATCAGTGAAAGGGGGCGAGCCTAACAATGAATGGGTTATATAACCTCAAAGAAAGGGGGCGTGCACTGTGATATGACCTGAACTGGGCGTTAGCTGCTAAATAGTCTTCATTATTGAAAATCCAAGACATTATTACACACAGGTTTGATGGATGCCCCGTTTAATAGCTTCATAAGTCTATGCTGCTCAGCCACGTGCCATTGTCTTCTTGATCCAGTAGATGTAATTGCACACTTTTGTGAACACCCCGGGCTTGCCTTTGTCAGCACATCGACGACTCCCAAAAGACACCACACCCTGGAGCTCCCCATAACATATCATGGGACCTCCAGAGTCACCCTGAGGAAGGAGAGAGAGAGAGAGAGAGAGAGCAAGCACAAACAGATATTTTTAAAGTGGGTCATTCACCAAATCTGAGAATAAAGAAGCTGTGTGTGTGTGTGTGTGTGTGTGTGTGTGTGTGTGTGTGTGTGTGTGTGTGTGTGTGTGTGTGTGTGTTGTGGCTGTGAGCTTGAACTTACCTGACAAGTCCCTTTGCCTCCCTCCATGAACCCAGCACAGATCATGTTGTTAGTGATGCCATTATAGGCCTCACGGCAGTTGCGGTCACTCACGATGGGGGCATCCAGGCACTGCAACTTGTCAGGCGACGCTGCTGGATTAGAGTAAATGAGCAGAGATAAAGGAGTTGTTTTTATTAATTTATTCATTAATTTTGTTAAATGCCATTAAGTAGAGCATGGCAAATACTCCACAGTTCATACTGTGAAGGTCAGATCCGTCTGCAGCTTAAATGTCAGTTTATGAGCATTTATTGGGTTAGTTTAGTAGTTGTCAATCGGCCCGGTATTTGAATATTATGTGATGGACTGGTTGACCGGCTAGGTGGGCGGGCCTCATGTCTAATTTAGGGAAGAGGCTTCACCTGTGCAGGTGAGATCTTTGCGACAGAGAGACAGCGTGGGTGCCATTAAGCCAAGATGACATGTTTTTGGGAGAAGTTTAGATACTAATCTCAGAAGGAAAGACATTTGGTAAAAGCAGGAAGCTATCTGTGGCTAGGCTTTCTGTGTCAAGAGATGGACTTCAATATCTAAACCCAGGAGAGAGACTGTTTGACTGGTGTTCTGGAATAATACCTGTCTGATTTGTCTCATGAGTCCTGTTTAAGGAACCGTGTCACGCAAAACAGTCCCGTTTTGAACTGACGGTGTTTGTTGTTGAAAACAGGAAGAAAGTACAGGAGGTGTTGTAACAGTCACAAATGCCTAGATCCTCTGTTTTGAGAACATTATTTGGTTGCAGTGACATATTGGTCCACTGCGGGGAGCTCCTTGTTTTGTATTGGCTTTACGGGCAACAACTTGCTTTACGTTACTCTTCTTCTCAAGTCTGCCTCCATGCAAGACGCAAGAACAGTCTTCTCTTCAGTAACAACTTGGTGTGTGTAAAACTATAGCCTACAGGGACAGAGAAGACAGACAGAGCCCCAGCTCCCATTCACTGATGTGTGTGAGTAATTCACTGATGATGTCATTCGTGACATCACTGAGTAATTCACTGATGAAGTCATTTATGACATTACTGTGGGACAGGGACAGAGAAACAGTGAGACAGACAGAGCCCCAGCTCCCATTCACTGATGTGTGTGAGTAATTCACTGATGATGTAATTCGTGACATCACTGAGTAATTCACTGATGAAGTCATTTATGACATCACTGTGGGACAGGGACAGAGAAACAGTGAGACAGACAGAGCCCCAGCTCCCATTTATATACTGATGAATGATGATGATGATGATGATGATCATGATGATATTGGCTCTCCTGATTCTAAATATAGCTGAATCCCTTGGTTTGACCAAGTATTTTATACGCATTTTACGAAATGTCTATTGAAAAAAGAATGGTGGATGAAATCCCTTTGTACGTATGCCTAACCCGGAAGGGGGCATGAGTTTGGCTCTCTATACCTTGTAAGATAAGTACAACTATTGGCCTTTTGAAAGAACACAAAACTATTTTACTGTGAAACTCACAGCCTTTCCTGGGAGAAAGCGTCCCCCATCCAGAGATACCGCACATCGTCCCTGCACCGGTGCCACTGCAGTGTGTGGGGAGTGCAGCCGGCCACACATAGGGGTTCAGAAAGGCCGGCTTGCTCAGCTTGATCAGCATGATGTCATTGTCCAGAGAGATGTTGTTGTAGGCAGGGTGAGGGATAACCTTGGTGGCGTCGAACAGCTGTTGGGTCCGCTCAGAATGCTTGATGCTGTGCAGCCCCAGCTTCACCTGTATAGCATTATATCGCCTGGAAGAGTTAAATCCATTATAGAGAGAAGTGAGCATTCCCTCTAGGGATGGCTAAAATGAATTTTTTTCCCTGACTGACAACAGACACTCATTAACGGAAATAAGTAACTGTCAAGATTAAAATGTACTATTTATAGCCTAATGCATTCCCCTGGCTGGGGAAGTTGGCGCAACACTTATTAGCAAATTTTAAAAATTAGCAAAAGATGAAACGTAGGGGTTAGTTTCGTATAAAAACTACATATAATAGCTCGTGGAAGCTTGTGGCATGTCGCCAGTCTTCAGCTTTGCCGGTAGAGAAAGTGAAGTCACTAGGCGACAGTGTATGTAGTCTTTCTGATTTATAACTTATAGTGCAACAGTATGGTGACAAACTGCGACTTTCTTGACATGCAAAGTTACGTTTTAAATTGACAAAATTAACGTTGGCACCCCGTGGCACAATTCAAAAGGGGATCAAAAAAGTAACGTTATTCTCCATTCACCGCCATTCATATTTTTTCAGCGCTTGGTACAGGGAGAAAAGCAGGAAGTGATGTTCACTTTGCCTCTCTATTGTCAATTAACGTTACTCAATGCTGAAAATGTGGTGCGGTTAAGACTTAATTTAAGAGGATGACAATTAGATGTGAAGATAGCCTATACACACAATACACAGCATGTCGCGTGCATGAGTTATTTAAGAAGTAGATTGTATAGCTTATTTTTATTTTAATTACTTGGGGTAAAATAACCTTTTTTTTTACTGATTAAGTAAGGGTTAATGCACGACGAGGTGTCCATTATGTAAGGGATAATGGATAGTGAGCCGGTGATTACTGGCGAAATAATGACCGACAGGTGAATGATTGAGCCCGACGCGCAGCGGAGGGCTTAATCATTCAACTGAAGGTCATTATTTCGAGTAATCACCGGCTCACTATACATTATCCCGCTTAGAACACGGCCTACAACTAAATCATTCAATAATCTGACAAAAATAATTATTCAAATAGATTTTTTAATAGCGTTTTCAACGACAAAGCGGTTTCATTCGTAATTGGCACACAAGACACCACAGCTACAACTGGTTGGCCTAATTAGTAGTGTCTTGCTGACAAAATCCTCTTATCAACTGATTAATCCAGGTGTGGCAGAACAGCGGTCGGTTGTCGAGAAATAATGACCGGTGAATCTTGTTGATTGACCAATCAGAATCGAGTATTCAAGAGAGCCGTGTTCTAAGTAAGGGATAATGTATTGTGAGCCGGTGATTACTGGCGAAATAATGACCGACAGGTGAATGATTGAGCCCAACGCGCAGCGGAGGGCTTAATCATTCACCTGAAGGTCATTATTTCCAGTAATCACCGGCTCACTATACATTATCCCGCTTAGAACACGGCCTACAACTAAATCATTCAATAATCTGACAAAAATAATTATTCAAATAGATTTTTTAATAGCGTTTTCAACGACAAAGCGGTTTCATTCGTAATTGGCACACAAGACACCACAGCTGAAACTGGTTGGCCTAATTAGTAGTGGTATTAGTAGTAGTAGCTGACAAAAGGCTCTTATCAACTGATTAATCCAGGTGTGGCAGAGCAGCGGTCGGTTGTCGAGAAATAATGACCGGTGAATCTTGTTGATTGACCAATCAGAATCGAGTATTCAAGAGAGCTGTGTTCTAACTGATATTATAAAACGGCTCTCTCAAATCAAGCAATCTGATTGGTTCACAGCCATTGTATAAATCCAATAACCCACTCCAATAACCCATGGCCTCTCTTACTAAAAGGCTTTGCAATGTAGAAAAAACAAATGGCGGAGACAGCTGTCAGATCCTTGTGAATCGATCTTCGCTTATAACTTTACTAATACTTCGCAGAAAATTATGTTTTGTACAAGAATAGACGTGGGCTAATGTCTTCTTTGCAAAAAAAAAGGCTGTTAACCCCGCATTTAACCCCGCATTTAACCCCGTAACGTTAGTTGGTGTCGGGCTTTGCAGAAAGCACTCAGCTTCTCAGCAAGCGCTGAGAATGCAGCGCTGCGCTCGAGCTGCCTGTCAGGCTTTGCAAAAAGCTCTCAGCTTCTCAGCAAGCGCCAGGATTGGCCAATGTCAACTTCAGTCTCCAGAACGATCCAATCAAATCACCTGCACGTTCTTGCGGTCCCGCCTTACAGTAGTGTTTCAACTGACTCTACCAGAATGCCATGGCATTGGCAGTCGGACTTATAGTATTACTATTATTATTATATTATCATACTTGGAAACCGTTTTATAAAAGCAATATAGCACTCGAGCAGCGTGTGTTGTGGCATATATCCCGCTGCTCAGCTGTTATCCCATAACAGCTGAACAGCGGGATATATTTGCCACAACACACTAGCTCTCATGCTATATTGCTTAAGTATTAATCAGTTAATGTTTAAACAGTCGGTTATTGGTTGACATCCCTACTACCCACCCAAAGTTTCAAGGGACTCAAAACCATTAACTCATGAATTACAGTCAAATATAGGTTTTCAAACGCAGTCAGAGAAAAAAACAACACCAGTTTTTAATCAAGCTAAACTGTTACAAACAAGCTGCTAGGAGTGGTTAGTGACGTTTTCTTACCCTGTTCCGCAGTGTGCAGCAGACAGCACCCACTGACTAGACAGAAGAGTCCCTCCACATGAGTGGGTGCCATATTTTTGGAGAGAAGCTTGGTAGGGTACAGGACCCGGGCACTCATACCCTCCAACAATCTTGCTCTCTTCCTCCAGGGCAACTGCATTAGTTTAATGAAGAGTGAAAATATGGAACAGACAAAAAACACAAGATTCCTGTATCATAGACATCCAGTTAGACATAGCTCCATGTGAGTCTGTGACACCATTAGATGTCCTGTTTTAACTCATGCATCATCAGATGTAATTAATGCTCATGTATCAATGCTGTAGCGTACCTGCCCATCCAAAGAGTGCGAGAAGAAGGAGATGCTTCATGCTTTCTGTCTGTCTGGTTGGCAGGACTGGTTGGCTGTGTCCTCAGCCTCTATTTTCAATGTATTTAGTGCTCTTATCTGCTCTGTCTCAATGTCTTTTATCTTCAGATGTACACATCAAACAGTGACACCTTGGACCTGAGAACACTGGCTTTAATACAACTGTGGCCCCGCCTTCTCTGCTGGCTGTGTTGTGTTCCCATTGGTCTGTCTCCTTCTGCTGATGGCCAGTGGGCGGAGTCGAATGGGCTGTCTAGTTGAGAGGTTTTAGCCACCCCCAAAGGCCCTAGGCACCAGGGGCGGTGCCAAGCGATAGCTTTTGCCTAAACCCCTAACCAACCCCAAGGCTTTCATTATAAAAATTGGAAACATATATTCAAAGATATCATTTTCAAATTTGTTTCAGTACTTTTAATGATCTTTGATTCTACAGAGAGGAGTGCCGAGTCCATCCTGGCGCCGTACCAGATCATCGAACCGGTCCTGTGGGGGTGATCCAGGGCCTGGGAACGGTGCCGCGTCTATGTGCCGACAGGCCGCAATGCCGATAGCCCACAAGCAGAACCATTTGTGCGAGGCGGCGTGCAGCATGTCGATGGACCGGCTGGAGCTAAGCTCTCCCAGCCCCCACGCCTAAACCTAATCTCCCCCCACGCCTAATCCTAACCTCCCCCAAACCCTAACCCTAAACCTAACCTCTCCCACTCCCCACGCCTAAACCTAAGGTCGGCATTGCGGGTGGTCGGCATAGCGGGTGGACACCCTGGGAACATCCCTTGAGTCGGAGCCGCTTGTATGTGCGGGGGGCATTGGTCCCGTCTCGTCTGGTGGGCCATCCGGGGAAAAGGCAGAGATTCTTCTGGCCGACCATGTGGCAGCCTGTGGTATCTCCTCGCCAATGCCCTCCCGGCCTGCTCCGCCCACTGCCTGTGCCACGCCCCCACCCTGGTCCCACCTGTGCATGGATTTCACCACAGGCCTTCCGGGGTCTAAAGGGGAAATCAGTCATCCTGGTCATCGTGGATCCATTTTCTAAGGCTCGGACTCATGAGGTGTCGGACTAGTGCCATGGCACCTTAATTGCGAACCCAACCCAACCCGGTGGCCTGCAAACTGCCAATCTAATGTAATGTGTCTCAGAACTCAGGACTGAGTGCTGCACGCCCTCCAGGTGTCCAGTCCATACTCTGTCTCCCCCTCTTTCTCTCTCCCTCACAAACACACACACACACGCGCAAACAATGCGTTCTTCACATCTTAATGGCAAACGATAATAGCCTTATGTTTAGGTCTATACGGTCTTTGAATATCAGCGTCTCTCTCTCAAACACATGCGTGCACGCGACAATTTTCCTGCTCTGGATGAGCGCCGGTTCCTGTATATACACACAAACACTAGAACAATACAACAAATAGACCGATATAACATGTTAAAGTATCACAAAGTGCTAACTATTCAATGATAAACCTCTAAAAGGATTAGTTTATGTGCCTAGTCACATCTTAGACTATTACTAATTACACCATTATTTGATCCAAGACCATAGTTTATTGCAGGTCAGACACATTCACATAATATAACATTTCCATAATTCTACAATGTGCCATAAAAAAATATAATTTGTATTTTACATTACTAGCTTATTATATTGTGCTTTCATCACAGGACAATAACAACTGTCCCCAAGGTGTATGGTGACATCATGGATGCACTAGGTGAAGGTGCTTGGAATGCACACGTGCATTATCGAGACGTATCACAGCCACAGTGATGCCCAATCACAAAAGGAGATCTTAGAGGAGTTTCCCCATACCGACAGCACTATCAGATGTGTAATTGCGACTGTGGCCTTTGGACTTGGTGTTGACTGTTGAGGTACCAGATGTTCACCACGTGGTTCACTGGGGATCATCTGACCACCTCCTGTCATACTGGCAGGAAGTGGGAAGGTGTTCCAGAGACGATGAACGGGGAAATGCTCATCCATATGTTTTCCCACGCTCAATGCAACCACAACCAGATGGACCCAAGCATGTTTGAGCTGGTAGAAACCAAAACGTGCTACCATAAGACCATCCTGGACCTCCTCTTTGTGGATGGAATGAACAGGGAAAGCATACAAACAGCATGCAACCGAAAAGGCTACTGTCTCCTCTGCGATGATATATATGAGTAAGTGTTGTTGTTGTTGTTGTGGTCATACCTTGTCTCCTCTTTCTAATCTTGTCCCATTTCTCTATCGCCAACGCCAATCTTCTCATGTGCTCTGTCCTTCTTATTTTTCTTTCATAGATGAAACTCTAAAAAACTTTGATGGAACCTCCCTGGCTCATACAGGAAGAGCCCGTCAGCTGCCTGTCGCTCTTGCTGGTGGTTATGGGGGCATTTGGATTGGCTAAGTTCAGAGGTGGATATGTCTGTGTCCATGCCACCTGACCTTTTCAGCTGAGCATCTCTTTTAGGGAGAGAGATGGAAGAATAATAGTCCGTGGGCCAGAGCTCAAAATGTCACTTGTCAGTACCACTCAAGGTGGCAAAACTTGCTTATGATTTTTGATAAGATACATGTCTGTAGATGATATTTTGGTATGATAGCCATTCCTGAGTGGTAGCTGTGACACAGTTACCAGCTCGTGATGTTAACCACCCCTAAAGTAAATTGCATTTTAGACACAGCGCACATACCGGTATGCAGTATCCAGAATAACTAAGACACATCCACCTGACTCTCAACAGGATTTACAGCACAGCCACCTGAACACTCAAAAGCCAACAGCACAATAATGAGATATAAATTCACCTGGATCTCAATACAGGGTCAAAACTTTACTTTTTTGTCCACTAGTCAAATGGCTAGTGAATGTTAAAATTTTACCAGCCACGCAATAGATTACCATTGTGGGTTTTTTGGATGGTGAGTGAAGCAAATCTACCAGCCACTTGTATATATTACTTACCAGCATTTGGCTGGTGGCTGGTGCTAATTTTGGACGCTGTCTCAATAACACAGGATTTACAGGACAGGTACACTCAATTAAAGCAAAAAGCACAATTACCCTCTAATTGCCCATAAACGTATGGAACATTTTGTCAAAATAAGGGATCATTTTGGTTCTGCCCTTCGCTAACGGGATTCTGGTGACTCGCCCCGCTGGTTGCTCGTGGACCCCTGGCATGGGATCCTTTGGACACTATCTCTTATTAGCACATAAGCACCTTAAGCGGCTTGTAGCACCACATGGTACTAATATTGAATGTTGATGTTTCTGTTGTTGTTTTTTGTTTTCTCTGTCCGAGCCTGTTCGTGTGTTTTGTTTGTGTACTGTTAAGAAAAAATTTAAATAAAATATTGGGGAAAAAAAGGGCAACAGAAATAGCGGATGTGATAGATAAAATTATTACATTCCCTCAAAAAAGAAAATAATTTTTTTTATCATTTTGTCCTGGGCAATTGACGTGGTGGGTTTCATTTCAGAGCTCCGGTTTGTTGGATTTAACATCAAACGTGTCTGTTGTTGACCTAATTCAGGTGTAATTACACGTGCATGCAACATGTGTTTATTGTTTATTATTTATTTCACTCTGATCAAATAGTTGAATTCAACAGCTATTTTACCAATGCTGGCATTGCGTGTGGTTACTATGGCTGAACAAACTAACTGACATTATGCAACTCACACCACGGCACAGCATGGTTGTTGGTGCAACCCTTCTGAAACTGCTGATCTCACAACAGTCTCAAGAATTGACACAGAATGGTGCAAAAACAACAACTTTGGTCAGCAGAAAAGTATCTCAGAATGCAACACGTCTGTCACTTTGGTAGCCGGGTAACACCGAGCTGAAAGCTGATACCTACCCAGTATTAGGTCTGGCACCAACCCTTCTGAAACTGCTGATCTCACAACAAGAATTTACACAGAATGGTGCAAAAACAACAACTTTGGTGAGCAGAAAAGTATCTCAGAATGCAACACGTCTGTCACTTTGGTAGCCGGTTAACACCGAGCTGAAAGCTGATACCTACCCAGTATTAGGTCTGGCACCAACCCTTCTGAAACTGCCGATCTCACAACAAGAATTTACACAGAATGGTGCAAAAACAACAACTTTGGTCAGCAGAAAAGTATCTCAGAATGCAACACGTCAAACCGTAAGGCGGATGTCACTTTGGTAGCCGGATAACACAGAGCTGAAAGCTATACCTACCAGGGGGGGATTACACGGAGGCCTCCATTGCCCCTCTTTCTGGCCGTGATGCCCTGAGATCCCTAAGGCCACATTGGCAGTGCCCTGCTACCAGCCTGCTACTGTCAGTTGTTTTAAAAACATCAGTGGTCTCAGTTTAATGTGCAAAGGATGTGTAATTGGCTCATTTAACACACATTTATGAAAAATCGCTCTTCATGATGTCAATAGAGCAATTGCCTTTGTGCCCTGGCATGTTAACCTGACGCTGCCAGATGGACGGTATAGCTCCACATAGGTTTCACTAAACCAAATGCAATGTGAGTTCACGTGACGGGCGGTTTACCAGGCTACTGGCATGTGGCCTTGTGCCCTAAAAAAATATGTGACGCCGAAGGCCAGATGGCCACGCCCCTAAAACGACGAAATCCCCACCCTGATACCTACCCAGTATTAATCTGGTGTTCCAGTAAAGTGCTCAGTGAGTGTAGCTATAATGCCAGAGTAGCTTCTGCTTTGCCCTTGCACATTCATTGCATTGGACTCCATTCTGTATTTGAGTTGAGGTTTGCCAAAGTGAAAGGAGTTGGATACTTCAAACAGCACATATACAATTTTTCATTTTCTAAAAAATATTTACTACTACTGGACTGGCTATTAGTCGTTTAGCTGGTGGTGGTGGTGGTGGTGGGGGGGGGGTAGTGGTGGGGGGGGGGGGGGGGGGGGGGTTCAACCACCCCCCCTGTGTTCAACCACCTTTCCGAGGCACTTCTAACATTAGAAAATAACATTTGAATCTATAGCCCTAAGTATTTCATGGGAATATTAACACAATTACACTAATCTATTATTGACCTAATATTAATGAGGATATGAATAGATGATTAAAAATTATGTGACAATGCTTATGTCAGTATGCATTTTCCGTTAACTTATGAGCTGTTCTTGTTCTTGTTGAGTGCAAAGTGGGGGTTTTCTAGGTGTGAAAAGGGCAGAGGTGTTTAGGCCCTTTTGGCAGCAGAGATAGGCAGGTTTCCTCTTGAAGCAAACAGCAGTTGTTGTTAGCAGCAGTTGCCTTAAATGAAAGCTAAGAAGGTCCCCTTTAAAATAGGACCAAAAACAATAGTACAAAATATTGAAAAATGCCTGACCATGTGCCTAACCCAGGATATGCACCAGTGTCTAAAATGCAATTTACTTTAGGGGTGGTTCACTGGCTACAATTTACTTTAGGGGTGGTTCACTGGCTATAATGAGTAAAGTACTAACCACAAAATCGTATCACGTTTATGGCTTCCCTTGTCTTGTATTGCATTACTTAAGACCCAAAACACAAAAAACAGTTTCTTATATTTCCCATAGTTGATGAATGTTTGAGTTTCACTGCAAATAATAATGTATGTGCAAAGTTCGATACTAGAAGGCATTTTCAGATGTATCCGCTGAAAGTGTAAAGTCAGAGCATGATTTGTGCCGTCACAAATAATGTGTAGCTCGAATGGCCATCCCACATCAGTGCTTTGCTGTCATTTTGCCCGTGGTCTTCTCCCTCGAGCCGAGCCCAGTCTGCATTCATATCAAATGTCTGCAGGACATAGACACAGAAGTGTAAACAGCACAAGGAGGTTAGCAACAGGCTAACAGTGTATGGTTCTGGAACAATACAAATAATGATGGATATAATGTTAGATTAGGGACCAGGTTTACCTTCACTGGGTTGGCGCTGTGGAGGGGGCAGGCACTCAACATGGTACCATTCGGAGCAAAGGCAGTTTTCACCTTTGTGGCACTGTACAGTATCATTTCACCTCCAAGCCTTTCGTGGCAGACAGACTAATTGCTCTCCAACCTAACTGACAATTTAAAATACCTTCCAAACAGCTGCAATACGGGAACGACGACATCTCAATTCCTGCTGTTGCTCCTGCAGCAGCATGTTCAATGTCCTCAGTGTCAGGTGGCATCCAACAGAAGTCCACAACCTGGACTGCCAGCTCAGAGAGCCACATCTTAATACCTCAATCATGTCCCAAGCATGTTGGACATTGTCCTTTGCTTCTTTGTTCAACCCTTTATGACTGAAATCATTCTTTAATTGGGACATTGTGCCCCTGGCTGCCTCACTCTTGGGCAAAGAAGCAGGTTGCGTGTGTCCTACAATAACACATATAGGACAATAGTTAAGATAATTAAAAGAAAAACCATTCAGCTCTGCAGTGTTCATGATCGATCCCATGAAAAGGTTTATTTCAGTAATAACCTGCAGTAGAAAGATGTCTGTCCTGTGGGGACGACCAGCCCCTCCAGTCTGGCTGTAGCTGTCCTTCCACTGACTCTAGTTTGGTCGGTGGCATCCTAGTCTCGACGCCAGACCCATGAGAGTTCTTACGCTGATACACTACGTTACTGCATGCTGCAGAGCTCTCTCATATTTGCAGGGGTCCCCAGCAAAAGGGGGATCGTTTATGTTCACTATATTTCCATCCACAGTAACACAATGACAGAATGTATGGCTATTTTGGTCATGGGTTTCATACACTTTCTGTAATAAAACATCTAAAAGCAAAAACTGTATCAGATGGGGACAAAGTCTTATCAAATGGGGGTCTGTGGTCTAATTTTTGTCAGTTTAGGGGTCCTTGACAGTTTGAGAACCACTGGACTGTTTGACAGGGGGAAAGTAGCCTACTGCAAATCTCCTCTTGCCTCTGCCTAGTTACCAGACTGACTTCCCACAACAATAAACACACTGCCTGCGTCACCGTATGCACCGTAAGTGACTGAATTCAGTCTGAGCACAACACAAAAACATACACGGCTCTACGTTGTGCAAGCACTGCCCGCCCACGTTTAGTTAAGTTGTACCCGTGCCCGTACCCGTGGATTTATAAAAGTATATTTTTTACCCGTTACACAACCCGGTGCAAGACTCTGCTCTTCAGTCATTAATGGGACTCATGCTCTGTAGCATGTAAATGGGAATAAACTATGAATGGAATATTCTAAGCAACTCATTTAATCAAAATATTGTCTTATTTAGATTTGCGGCAGAAGGAGGAGAGATTTCTCCTCTATATTCTGACGAGTGACCGTTTTGACCATGTGACATTGTTCAGAAAGTGTGGTGCGCTTGGAAATTGCATGTGTGAAAGCAAACCGGACCAAATGAAAAATGAAACAATGTTGCAACTTCACCCCCCCCCCCCCCCCCCTTCCTGAATCGCACCGAGTCCACCAGCTTATATGTGAAAGCGACCTTAGTTAACCAGTTGAGGCTAGTCCAGATCATCCTCTGTGTCCATGATATTCAGATCCTCGTCTTCGTGGCCGTCCCCTTCGCCCTCGCTGCTGCTGCTGATGTTGTTGAAGATCTCCCTCAGCTCGTCATGCGGCGCTGAGGATCCATGGCCCATCTTGTGTCCTGAGGTGCCAGGCGAGGAGTCCAGGTTGGCCAGAGAACCATGTTGGTCTGCCTCTTTGGTCTCATCCTCCACTATTATTTCCCACCGGACACTGACAGCCTCGGCATCTGTGCTGATCAATCTCTTCACCTCCTTTTCCACATCAGGAGACTCAATGCACTTCTTTTTAGCAGTCTTCCGAAATCTCCTCTTGCGCGTGTTCTTCAGAGGGCAGGTGATGCCATGGTTCCAGATGAATTTCTTGTCCTTGTCCTTGTCCTTATTTGTGCTCTTGGGGTCGGTACTTCCAATGGGCTCCTCTAAAGGAGGGTAAAGGTCTCCATCTAGTGTACACACCAGCATCTGACAGATATCAGCAGTCTTGTAAAAAGTCTTCTTGTCCACCGTTTTCAGAGACTCCAGGATACAGGGTAGATCCACCAGCTTGCAGGCCAGGGGGACACGGTCTACTCTGACTATGCCATGACGACCATCCGGGTGCAACTCGATGGTGAGTCTGTCTTTCAGGTTCATGCTGCTGGACTGGGCAATGCTTCTTACTGTTGAAGCATATTCTATGGGCAACCTCAGGACAAACTGACTCTCCAACTCATACGGAGTATCCTCTTTATTCTTTGAGCAGACTTTCCCAACTTTCTGTTTGGACGGCATTTTTGTTTTCTTACTTTGCATGGGATAACTGACGATACACAAATATATTGAAATGTTCTACTGACACCCAAGCATTCAGGTACTCCTCAGAACGTCAGTGATGTATGACATACATTGTGACATCATCAATGATGTCATACATCCTTCCCTGCAGAGGCTATAAGTAGGACTGGAAGAGTTTGTGTAACTGCACAGTCAGTAAACGCACACTCCACTAAACGCTAACCCAGAAGACCGCCCGAGACGCTTCTCAAAACTCTGGTCTGTCATCTTCAAACAATCATGGCGGACTATCGAGAGGCGCCCTTGGCCACTCGGCCAAAAACGCTAGATCCAAATGAATCATCAGTATATAAATGGGAGCTGAGGCTCTTTCTGTCTGTTTCTCTGTCTGTCCCACTCATCAGACATCAGTGAATTACAGACAAAAGGCTATAGTTCAGTGATGATGTCATTAATGACATCATCAGTGACTGATGTCATCAGTGATGTTATACATAGGCATTGTGACATCATCAGTGATGTCATAAATTCACTCACAAACACATGGCTATAGTGTGATGATGTCACTGATGACATCACTGATGATGTATCAGTGATGTCATAAATCCACTGATGACATCATCAGTGATGTCATAAATCCCACTGATTACATCATACATCAACGGAAGGTATTCATTAATAATAATGTAATTACATCCAGCGTGAAACTGATTATAATGAAGATGTGCCAACTTTGACGACGTGGTGTTCAGTATTTTAAGAGCAAATGGTTTTAACTTCCTGAAAAATTGCTGTTTTAGAAATCTGAGTTTTTGCCCCGACATCGATAAGCAATATCATTGTGATTTATGACATCACTGATGATGTCATATACAATGTGACATCATTAGTGTTTTTTAATTTTACTTGCTGGGATATCTAGTGTCCGAAAATAGCAGCCTTCCAAAACAAAAAATAACAAAACAAAAATAAATGTATTAATACAGGAGCTGGCACAGCCGTTGTTTACGATGGAATGTCCATGGGTTTGGTGAAACGAGGAGATTTAGATTTCAGAATTCAGATTTACAGGTGCTGATCCTCATCGCCAGCCGCTTCACACTCTGCTGCGAACCGATCCAGTGAGTGCTGAAGGTTCCAGACGATGATGCCATCAGGAACACATCGTCCGCGAAAAGCAGCAATGCAATCCTCAGCCCACCGAACTGCAACCCCTTCCTCCCACGACTACGTCTCGAAATCCTGTCCATGAGTTTCACAAACAGGATCGATGACAAGGCACAGCCCTGGCGGAGGCCAACTCCCACTGGGAACGAGTCCGACTTACTGCCGAGAACCTGGACACAGCTCTCGCTTTGGGCGTACAGAGATTGGATGTCCCTGAGTAGTGACCCCCTTACCAATACCTCATACTCCCGTAGAACCTCCCACAGTATCTCACGGGGGACCCGGTCATAAGCCTTCTCCAAGTCCACAAAACCACCATCATGCAAAGAACAAAAAAATCTCTACTTCAAATTGCTCAAGAACTTCTCTTTTAATAAAGATTCACGATTCACTTTAATAGCCACAGTAAGTAATCAGATTACAAACGAGGAATTTGTCTTAGTGCAAGTATGCAGGATGGCGATCACATCAAGTTGAAGATAAAGCTACCATATAGAAAAACTGTCAACCCAATCACACAAAAATGTATATTCACTGAGTGTTTGGCCAGAAATGTTGCTGGTCATAGGAAGTACAGATTTGTCATGTCATGGGATAAGAGTACTTACATTTAGGTATATGCCGATACCGAGTACTGATATGAATACTTAATTAGGGGTTTGTGTGTGCCTTAAGCTTATGTTTAATTAAAAGAGAATGTATCAACATTATGGGTTTTAGTAATTTTCTTTATTTTTTTTACATTTCTCAAGATTACATTTGAACACATCATTTTTACTGAATGGAGTCTGGACCATGAATGCACCATCAAAACACAACCTGATGGCCGGTGTAGTGGGGAAATCTATTTTTAGGAGGTGCTTTCAGGTTAACGTGCAGGGTGGGAATTTCATCATTTTAGGGGCAAGGCGTGTGTTAAAATGAGCCGATTACACATCCTTTGCATAGGGGAGGCTACATTGAAGTGAGACCACTGACACTTTTAAAGCAACTGACAGTAGCAGGCTGGTAGCAGGCCACTGCCAAGGTGGCCTTAGGGATCTCAGGGCATCACGGCCAGAGGCCTCCGTGTTAACTCCCACCCTGGTGTCACGTCAAGTGGTATCGGGTGTGGTCATGGTCAGTATCGGACCCGATACAGATACCATTTGATACCCTACATTAGGCCAGTATTGGACCCGATACCGATATGCATCCGTAGTACATGATGTGAATGCGTCAAAATTACTTCGAGAGGAGAGAAGTGGATGACACAAAAGGGAAATGACAAAATAAAAAGGTTGGGAGAAACAAAACAAAAGCAACTACCAACTAGAGTAGGAAGTAGTGTGAAACGCAACAGGTGGCTGGGCTCAGTCTGCGTTAGTATCTGGACGACCTCAGGCTGGGCTCAGTCTGCGCTAGTATCCAGATGACCTCAGGCTGGGCTCAGTCTGCGTTAGTATCCAGACGACCTCAGGCTGGGCTCAGTCTGCGTTAGTATCCAGATGACCTCAGGCTGGGCTCAGTCTGCGTTAGTATCCAGATGACCTCAGGCTGGGCTCAGTCTGCGTTAGTATCCAGATGACCTCAGGCTGGGCTCAGTCTGCGTTAGTATCCAGACGACCTCAGGCTGGGCTCAGTCTGCGTTAGTATCCAGATGACCTCAGGCTGGGCTCAGTCTGCGTTAGTATCCAGACGACCTCAGGCTGGGCTCAGTCTGCGTTAGTATCCAGACGACCTCAGGCTGGGCTCAGTCTGCGTTAGTATCCAGACCTCCTCAGGTGTTCAGCCATGTGATACGCTTTCTTGTTGAGCTGCCCTCCATGGACACCTTCCTTCCCCATGACTAAAACCAACGCTTTACCGGCTCTGCCTATGGAAACATTGTATGTTGACCCTTTTGGCTCGCCCTCTTCGACCCTCTCACTCTTCGTCCGGATGTCCATTGTCCAGTCGCCGTCGATTTGGAGGCCATCTCTGATGACGGAGCACTTCTTATTGCCTAAGGTCATCCCGCTGGTGAAGAAGACCTTTCGCTCCTTTCCTACTAAGGTGTCGATTTCTTCACTCGTTATGTTGACAAAGGTGCCGCCTGGAAATGATGCCCAAACACATTTGGCGTCCGTGTACCCAACAATGGCCGAGTCCTGGCAGCTGCCATCAGCCATCAGGGTTTCCACGTAGCTTTGCCACGACATGTTTGTGAATTAGTTCAAAGATGAAAAAATGAGTTGGTCAAATAAGTCACAGGTGGTTTTCCTGAGCGACGGAGAATAGCGAGCACAGCTGTATTGTCAGTGGTTAACACAAAGGCCTCCAGGAAGAAAATGTAACTAGGTCCCTGCTTTTTTTTGTGATTTATCACTGATGATGTGACATCATCAGTGATGTCACAATGTCTATGACTATGACATCACGGATGATGTCATAGATCTGTGGTGTTTATGGCAGATGTCATAGATCAATGCTGATATCATAGACATTGTAACATCATTAATGATGTTATAAATCACAGAAAAAGCGGTATTGGGCATGTTAAACAACATCTTCTTAGTTAAAATTGGGTGTAAGTGTGTGTGGCCGTGTCTGTGGCGGCGTCAGTCACGATTGTGATGTGATCAGTGATGTCACTTGAACAATTGTGATGTCATCAGTGATGCCACTTGAGCAATTGTGATGTTAGTGTCATCAGTGATGTCACCTGAGCAATTGTGATGTCAGTGATATCACTCGAGCAATTGTGATGCCATCAGTGATGTAATAAATCCTTCCTGGTATGAGCCTATGGCGCACAGTTGCACGAATTACTATTCAACCATCTTGAGAATTAGCCTGGTAAACCAGCCGGTCACGTGAACTCACATTTCATTTCGTTCGACCAGACTGTCTGGCCTCAAGCCCTGGGAGGGTATTTGCAGAAATTGCAAAGCGTTCCAGCCAATCAGCGACCCCCCTTGTAGTGACATCGTAACCAGCCAATCAGGAACCCCGCTAGCAAAACAATAATGGCTGCCTCCTTGCCTGTCCGCCTCGAGGAGTAATGTTAACGTTAACGTTCATCGAGTTCAAACTGCCACAGTGCAGTTATTGCAGAAGTAGACTCTGTGAAGTGTTGTTCTTTGTCTAAACACTTATAATTAGAGGCGAGAGGCGACTGTTCCACTTAGCATTGCGCTTGTTTATTTTGAGCATGACAGGTCTGTTTTACTCTGCACATGTTCCACGTAAAGTGCGACGTGCCGCCTTTGCGTCACTGTCGTAAAACCTTGAACTGGCTTACGCCACATCTCCCCCTTTATGTTCGGGGTTTTACTTACTGTATATTATTATTATTTCTGAACATTACAGTGGTTAAACACATTTCTTCATGAACCATCAGAACAACATTATGACTTAATGTTTTTCAGTTTCAACATTCACTTATTCATCATTCACTTATTCATCATTCATTTCCGCCTTTTTTTCCCCCTAGCCTTACTTTCTAACAGCAATCCCTCTAAACAACAAAAAAAACATCCCCAGTTCACAACTTTTTTTTTTCTTCTTTTCTTTTTCTTTCTAAGCTAACAGGGTAGTGGGTGGACTACCACGCCCTGATGCAATGGGATGGGGATTATTCTGCCCCTTGTTGCTCCATAACTAGGTCAACTTGACGGCGGGTTTCACAACACGCCCTGAGCGTGTCATTACAACTCCGGGTGGCGGTGTCACAGCAGCAGTCCCTCTTTCAGCTCGTGCAGGACTAGTGGACCACTGAGCGATGACGCCGCTGTCTGGCTGTTTGTAGATTGTCTCTGTTTGAGTGTCATTTTTGTTCCTGGTTGACGATCTGCAGATGTCTGCGGTTTCGTCTGGTGATGTCTCCTTGTGGCGTCTTCACATTCAAATGACCGTGGTGTGGAACTGGTAGCCTGTATGACCGAAGTCCCTCTCCAGTCCTTCTCAGTGTCAATCTTGAGAAAATGTTGTACATTTTAAAGTAAAAATTGATCAATCTGGTGCACTTTGAGCTCAAAATGAAGAGACTAGATCTATGAAGAAAGCTTAATCAATTTATCAGATTCACTCTTCTTCTTCTTCTTCTTCTTCTGTGTGTGTGTACTTCTTAGCAGATACAGCTTCTTCTCACAGTTCCTCTGTTCTCCACCTCCACACAAAATCAATAAAACAATAATCTAAGAGTAACTTGAGGTTAATGAGGTACCAAAGAAGTTAAAGGAATTAACTTTATAAACTGTATGACAACCATGAATAAAGCTAACCTTCACACATAGCAAGCAACACTGCAACAGACATATCAGTGGCTATTCTAAACATAGGCTACGATTTAACACATTACCAAAATGGCTGGCCACTTAGCATTATGCTAGTATGCATTTGCATATCAACAGACATTAACAAACAGCTTAGCACTAGTAGCCTAGTTTACACCTCAGCTCAGTAGCCCCACAATGATGATCACAGGTACCCAATACATTAGATGCATGATGTTGCCCCTATTCACTTCATAGTAAACTCTGGTTGACTAATGAATAAGTTAAGCAAAAATGCTCTATTGTGTTTTTGTGGATGAAGTTGCTGGTGTTAGGTCGAGCATCATCCCTTCCTCCTGCCCCCTACCTGTCTGTCCTACCCGGCAGCCAATTTTGTGTTGCTTTTCTCCTATCTCCCTGCAAGATTTAACAGAACTAGTGAACAGTATGAAATCCTCACTGAAAAAATATGGATGTCTTCACTAAACTGAATAAAAAGTCAGAAATGCAAAAGTGTCTTTGCTAGTTTTTATTTTCAGAGTACAAAAGGCCAGCTCTTTATGGTAAATATTACAATACACCAATGCACATGGGATAATGCAATTAATCAACAGCACAGCAATATTCAAGAATCAGCAGTCGCCAGGGCAGAGCGCATGATTTCAATAAGGAGCATACAATGACCAAATATGGGCATACATATAACATACATCCAATACAGAACCAGGGGAAGTTCACCCGGTCAAGGGTTCACCGAATATACATGTCTTCTTTGACAATTAAGTCTGGTTTGATCATTACAATACAGTGGCTTACACAATGAGTCAATGGGGACACAGGCCTATACAACATGACATCGGATCTACAGTAGCTGAGCACATGATTCTAATAAGCAATGAATCAGACAATATCAGATACAGAGTGTGGAGAAAGACCTTCGGGTCAGGGGTTCATGAAAATGATATAAAATGATATGTCTTCCCCTGACAATGGGGTCCTACATGATCTTTGCAATACACAAGTGGCTGGGGAAATTGGCTAAATTAGTCTACCCACTTCTCCAGGGACCACTACACCACTGGGTACATTATTGAGTTTATGATAAGAAATCATGCACACAACACACTGAATATGCGAATAAGTATGAAAATGTATTAATATGTTAGAAATTAGTAAGTATAAAATGTAGAATAAGTATAAAATGTATTATAAAAGACAATGTGTTAACGATGATAAGTAATACAATTGAAATGCACGAAATTGAAAATGAGGTTCATTTCTTGTTTTACTGCTCTGCGTATGACGACGCAAGGGATGTACTCTTTAGCAAAATGTTGTCTATTTACATAGATTTTTTGGAGCTGGATGACTATGAGAAACTTGAGCTATGTTTCAGCAAGGGAATCTTCCTCATCGCAAATTGTATCTGTCAAGCATGGGAGCAAAGACAGAACCTTCTATTTAGAAATTGATATATTGGTTTTTATATTGCTGTCCGATCCATTGCGGTCTTACGACTTGTATTCTAAATGTATCATTGTTGTGTTGTTTATTGTTCTGTTTTATTGTTGTGTCTTGTAAACCCATGGGAGTTGGGCAGCTAGAGTGCATGACACGTAAATCAATCAATCAATCAATCAATCAATATAAGTATAAAGGTATGTACAAATACATAAAATGAGTATAAAACATAGGAAAAGATAAAATTTATAAAATCACAGACATTTTACCAATATCTTTGCTGAATGGATCAGCTCCTGTCTGCTCTCCATCATTAATTACTCACTGGAATCTGGCTGTGTCCCCGTTTTATTTTAAACAGGCTGGTGTTCAGCCTCTAAAAAACCTAACATGGACCCGTCTCTACCTAGCAACTATCGGGCTATTTAAAAGCTGCCTTTTATTTTGAAAATGTTAGAAAAACTTGTTGCTAAGCAGCTCACTGTTGCCTTAAATAACCACAAGATTTCAATCAATTTCAATCAGATCAATTCCAGCCGTCAGAAACATTCTACAGAGACAGCTCTTCTAAGATGACTTCTGAGCCTGGTGCTGCTTGATCGACCGGCACAGAGAGTGGGTCGGTGTCTCAGGGAGTGCCCTAGACTGCTTTTCCTCGTATCTCTCAGATATGAGTTTCTCTGTGGCTGTTGGTCACGGACAGAGCCGTCTGTCCGTACTCTGCGTTCATTTTGTGCGTATTTTTGTCCCTCCTCTGAAAGCTTACGGATACGCATGAAACGGAGCAGAACCACACACACTCACACATTTGACTCTCTACTGCCCACTGGGGGATGTATTGCTTAACATGATACAAACGTGAAAGACGCATGGAAGTACCGTATGTGGGCAGTGACGATTACACCGTTTGAAACGGACACATTTATTTTTGTATGAAAATGAAGTATAATTGGGTCTTATGGGTCCGTTTCTGTTCGCTTTGTACATGCTTCCTCTAGGACTCATAATTATGAACATTAAGGGTACAGTGAAAAATCCTTGCATTGGGGTTAGGTGTGCACACCACAGAGGCACTGATGTCCAGTAACGTTAGGCAGTCGTAAATAATAGTTGACTGACACGACGACACGAACAGAGATGGGACAAACAAAAGCGGCAACAAGTTGAGACAACTAGCAGCCGAGAGTAGGAGAGCTGAGGCCATCTCGCTTGTACCTGTCACCCAGGTAGGTGTGGTGTGTGTACTTGTACGAAAAGTGTTTCTCTCTCCCTCTAACTGACAAGAGACACTGAGGAACCAGGGTTAATGTAGACCCCAGGGCAGAGTGGTTCAGTGAATGTTGAGTGGAAGGTGTGGAGGTGGATCAGTGTGTCAGAGACAACTGTGTAGAAGGACAGAGTGCCAGCAGGCCAGTCCAGATACACTGCTACTCTGTTAGAGCCAGAGGAGGAGGGGGGAGGTATGGGTGTGCATCTGTTATTGTGCCAGGCTGCGTAATCACCATCAGAGCAGAACAGACTCCAAGACTTTTCATTTGTTCCAATCCTGCAGTCTTCACCCTTTCCTCCCATGATGATTGTCACTCCTATATAAACCTCTCCTTTCCTCTTGACCTCCCAGTAACAGCGACGGGTCAGACCATTTCTACACAGCAGCTGAGCGTTGCGGTCAAATCTCCCTGGGTGATCAGGATATGGCAGCTTCTCTCTCACCCTTTTCACCTTTCTGAGGTCTTCAGACAGGATGAGCTCTCTGCTTGCTGTGTTTGGGTCCAGCGTGACTTCACAGGCATCTGATGGAGAGAACAAGACTCAATACAGCAACAGCTTCTCATCTAATAATCTGTTGTTTATTATTGGTTGATTTATTAACAGATTGACTGTTAACTCATTGAGTGCCAGCCACTTCTGGAAAACGGATGCTCCCAGTGCCAGCCCTTTCAGAGCGTTTTCAGTGATAACTCAAGACCCACAGAATATTGTGTGATATTACTATGTAAACACCGAACACGCCCAAAGAACGATGAGACTCTCTTGTATCATCAGCAAAAAAAAGTTTATTGATATCATTTTCCGTTCTTTAGTTATCAGCCGGAGAAGATAGGTTGATTTCACCAAAAACAGACGTTTCAAACTAGAAGCTGAGATAATGAGCCTCTTGTAAAATTAAGCATTTCAAGCAAATCACTGACTCTGAAGCTAATATTTTCTGACCTGAAACATCTGAACAGTAATTTCCTTCAATAAAACAGCACCCCCACCCCCCTCAACTGCAAACTCCTCCTCCGTGGGAGTGTCTCTGGTGGCTCTGCTCGCTCTGCTGCGTGTGTCAGGCGAGTCTCTGCTGCCTGCGGATCCACGTTCGGATGGCGGCCGCTCGTCGGGGAGTCTGGATCGGGCTCGCTGAGTTCGTCTGATGTTTCTGGGGTTTCGGTTGTGAGCTGGGATGAAGCTGCGTCCGATTCTGGGCTTTCTTCTCATGACCATTCTCATGAGAAGTATGAAAGTATGAAAAAAAAGTATGAAAAAAAGTATGAAAAAGTATGAAAAAAAGTATGAAAACCATGGTTTGGCTTTGGTTTTCTTTTCTGGCGGCTAATCGTGTGGAGAAACTATCGCAGCAGAGACAGAGGGGCTCAGTTGTGGGAGCGGATTGGCTGCTGTTCACAGCTAACGTTAGCTCCAGCCAGAGCAATCTGTGCCGCTCTGGCTCCAGCATGCATCGGTTTCCGTTTCATCACGGCTTTTTCTGCTGTTTTTCCTCACCTTTCTCAAATCTGGAGAGCACTGTCGCCACCTAATGGGTCCGTAAAATAGCTTATACACCTTCAAAATCCGCCATACTTTCACAGGAGATGCATCAGGCTTTGATCCACGTCCCACGGTCAAAAAATGCAATTGACGTCTTTAGACGTCATTGGCACTCTACGTTACTATTTGAATTGACATCTTTAGACGTCATTGGCACTCAATGAGTTAAGTTCAATTTCATGATGACACATTTAGGATTTGAAAGCATAGATGTCACATATATGACCTTTCTATTTAATTAGAAACTGAATTTATCGATTTGTTTTCATGAATCAAACTAAATACACACTTACACTTCCTCGGACCTGGTTTCAACCACTGCACTGCATGTTGGTCCATACTGTGGGGCAAAGTCAGACATAACAACATAATTACTTATTCTCTCCTTACTATAATTCAAGAGCCATGGCAGCGCACAATTGTTCAGTTGCGATGCCATCAGTGATGTCACTCAAGCATCTGTGATGTCATAAGTCATGTCACTTGAGCAGTTGTGATCGCAGCAACTGTGATGTCATAAGTGATGTCACTCGAGCAGTTGTGATGTCATTAGTGATCTAATAAATCCTTCCAAGCTGAGGTTATAAGTAGGACCGGCATCAGTGATGTCACTTGAGCAACTTAATGTTAAGTTGGGCAATTGTGTGCCACGCATGCCAGTTGAGCAGGTGAGGCCCCGCAGCGGGCTCGCTTACGGAGCTCGGCCGCTGCGCAGGCGACGCCAGGTGATTTCCATAACTGCACCTGTTACGGCCTTGGTCAGAGCCTGGCCTTGGGTTTGGTCTGTGTGTTGCATTCTCTCACCTCTGTCTCTATTCCAGACACGCCCCCCCCCCCCCCCCCTCTGATTGACTGATTACTTTGAGGAGCCCTCACCTGGAGCTGGTTCCAATCAAGCCAGCATAAGAAGCCAGGGAGACTCCAGTGCTGTGCCTTCTGCCACTTCGACAGCCAGCACTGTGTGCACACTTGAGACTGCAGCTCTTTGTTGTTAGCTCGTCTGCTGTCTCTTCTTCTTGCTCTCAACTTAATGTTGATCCTAATCTTGATTGGCCTTTTCTGGTTAATGCCTGTGTTCTTAGAGGCCTGTTAATGGACCTGGTATTGACCCTGTAGCTGGTTTTCTGGCCTATTCCCACTAGCTACTGTTTGCTGTATTTCTTGACCCTGGGTTCGATTCCCGTTTTGTTTTCTTTTTGTTCTGTTAACTACTAACTCAGGAAGCCCTGTAGGGGTGTGCTGCCCTTTATTTTCATCCCCCCTATTCTTCTGTTTTTTTGTAGGCTAGGGAGGGTAGAATTGTGTTTTTGTTTCAGTGTAGTTTGCTTTATGTGCCATGTAAATTTGTTGGGCTTTTGGCCATCCTGAAGCTACTGGCTTCCTGTGCTTTAACTTTTGTTTGGAATAAATCCTTGTTTGATAATTTTCAACCCAGCTCATCTCTTTTCGTTCCTAGACCTTTTATGTTACACCTGTTTGCCCTAGACTTTATCAGGGTCGTAACAGCACCCATTGGGCATCATCTCCATAGTCTCCACCCTAAGAATTGAGCATGCATAGCGCACGAGATTGCTAGTGTAAATAGTAAATAACACCGTTGTGTTGATCATGGAAACATAAAGATCTTCAGATAAAATGAAGAATATTGTCATAGAAATAGTTTTTGTGGAAACAAACCTTTGGAATAACTGATGGATAAAGATACAAGATGCAACTCTTAAAGGTACTGGACAACTTGAGTAAATAAAAAATATACTGTAAGTATAATGTCAGCTTTAATACAAGATAACTAGGTTAGGTTAAGTTTATTTGATATGGACATCACAGAGCATTGGAGATGTAACATGCATGTATCCACAGTATCCAGCTACACACTGTTAAGTGTTATAGCGGAACACTAATTTTCAACACCTGTCCACAGGCGACTCCTACACCAAAACACAACCCAAAGGACATGCCCAAAATTAAGCAAAATCAAATACAAAAAAAACAAGAGCAAAGCTACATACAAATGTATTGACTAGAAAGTCACTAAAGAAAGTCACTAAAATACGGTGCCCCGTCTATGTGCCGACAGCCGGCAGTGCCGACAGTCCGCAATGCCGATAGCCCACAAGCAGAACCAGCTGAGCGAGGCGGCGTGCAGCGTGTCGGTGGACCGGCTGGAGCTAACCTCTCCCAGCCCCCACGCCTAAACCTAACCTCCCCCAGACCCTAAACCTAAACTCTCCCACGCCCCACACCTAAACCTAACCTCCCCCAGACCCTAACTCTAACCTCTTCCACCCCCCACGCCTAAACCTAACCTTTTTTTTTTTATATGATATTTTTATATCGTAAAACATAGGTTATATACCCGCTATGCCTATTTCTGGACTTTTTAACCATAATAACCTCTGAAAAGCGCAATAACAACACAAGAAAGACTACTATTCAAAATCAAATAAAACATTTATTTCACAGCAGCAGATTAAGGCATTAATAGAGGTTCAAGGGTTCATAGGTTCAAATTTAATAAATAGCTACATCTTTGACACCTTGTGACAACCAAAGCACAGCAAATAGCGCTTCCCTGCCAATTCTGAAACAACAGAGCTATGTTTACAGGGGGTAGCCTACATCAACTTAAACTGATAAAATTTGATGAAGACTGCAGAAACAGCAGCCTAAACATGTCAGGTACAAACATTGCCTAACTGGCCTTTATAGATTAACTATTCTTTAATTTTGTTTTTTTTTGTGTTTTTTTCAAGTGAGGGGGCCGAAAATTGAACTGAGGGGGCTAAGCCCCCTTAGGCCCCCTCGTGGCGCCGGGCCTGCCACCCACCCCCCACGCCTAAGGTAGACTGTTCCATAGTTTTGCTCCTAACAGAGAAAACTGATTGTCCAAACGAGGTTTTACATATCGGGACACGACAGTCTCCGTTTGTAGAAGCCTGTGTGTTAATTCTACTCGTCTGTGCTGTCTTACAACGTAATCATTAAAAGAGGAAGGAGCGTGTCCATGCAGACATTTAAAATTAAGCTTTAGGTTTGAATAGCTTATGAAACTTTCAAAGCTGAGCATTTTGTGTTTCCCCAAGATGTGACAATGATGCCACCTCATTGGTTTTTTGTCCATGATTTTTATTGTCCGATTACTGTATATAGAGATACGATGGGTTTTTACTTTGTTTCTAACTCAAGCTCTCACTCTAGCAGCGAGATGGCACTAGAGTGAGAGTGTGTAGAGTGAGAGCTCTATTGCTTAGCTTCTCAGTGTGACAGAGAAAATATGTGTGACTCTCAGCCTTCTAGCAGATATTGCCTCTCATACCTGAGAGAGTCCAGTCTCCAGCGTGGATTCTCCAGTCCATTGCAGAGCAGCTTAAATCCTGAGACTCCTGGTTGATTGTAGCTCAGGTCCAGCTCTCTCAGATAGGATGGGTTGGAGCTCAGAGCGAAGGCCAGAGAAACACAGCCTTCCTCTGTGAGCAGACAGCCTGACAGCCTGCACGTACGCACGCACACACACACACACACACACACACGCACGCACAGACACACACACAGACACACAAAAGCTGCATGTTACACATTTTTTAGGATACGGTTCTGAAATTATTTAGTGCCAATGTCACAATGTCCCCCTTTTTCTCTCAAATTACATGGCTAATTTCCCCTGCCTAAGTGGACCCGGACGTTGCTCCACCCCCTCTGCCGATCAGGGCAGGGGGCTCGGTGTAGAGACTCTCTATGCTTCCTCCGATGCATATGGAGTTGCCAGCCGCTTCTTTTCACCTGACAGTGAGGAGTTTCACAGGGAGGATCACACTATTCCCCCCAGTTACCCCCCCCCCCCCCCCGCCTCACCCATGCTTCGCGTGCTAGCCTGCTCTGCGCCATGCCGAACAGAGCGCCCACGCGCCTTATTATAGTAGTGCGATTTGTTATTAGGGCTCCAAGCACGTAGAGGAGCTGAGAACTGATGACTGACAGCATTTCTCTGTGAGCTTGTTTTCATTCAACCTGATAAAAAGAATAGAAACATTTCCTTCATTTTTATCTCTGCAGAGCAACTCTCCTTAACAGGAAGGTGAGCATTTTATGTTTCAGAGCTCAAACATGATGCTCTAACTGTCCACCATTTTTATAAAATTAGAGGAACAGAGTAGAAAAAAAGAGGAATTCAAGACCATGGTTTATACCGTACAAACTGACTTTCTTTCACCAATGCAGTACTAATGTCCTATATCACCAAAAATACGACAAAAAAATAACAACATACTGTTACAGTACACGGAAGTACGAGAACCTGATATTACCTCAGAGTCTCCAGTCGACAGTGTGGACTCTTCAGACCAGTAGAAAGCAGCTTCACGCCTGAATCTTTTATATCATTGTTACTCAGGTCCAGCTCTCTCAGACTAGAAGACTGGGAGCTGAGAACTGAGGACAAAGCTTCACAGATTCTCTCTGACAGCTGACAACCACTCAACCTGAAGGAAATTTAGTGATGAAGACAAACAATTACTTTGAGTTGTTTTTTTCTCTTCAGTGTGAATATTAGGCTTAAAATATTGAATCTATCCAGTTATCTATGGACTTACAAAGATTTCTTGGAGGCTTTGACCACTGGCAGCAGCTTCAGAAAAGCCTCCTCTGAAGCAGAGTATTTCTTCAGGTCAAACACGTCCAGGTCTTCTTCTGATGACAGTAGGATGAAGACCAAAGTCGACCACTGAGCAGGGGAGAGTTGGTTTGTGGAAAGACTTCCTGATTTCAGGTACTTTTGGATCTCCTCCACTAGAGAATGGTCATTCAGCTCATTCAGACAGTGGAACAGATTGATGCTTCTCTCTGGAGACAGATTGTCCCTGATCTTCTCCTTGATGTAGTGGATTGTTTCCTGATTGTTCTGTCCTCTTGGTGATCCTCTCTGTTTCAACAGGCCTTGTAGGAGAGAGTGATTGGTCTGCAGTGAAAGACCCATGAGGAAGCGGAGGAACAAGTCCAGGTGTCCATTTGGACTCTGTAAGGCCTTGTCTACAGCACTCTGGTAGAGGTCATTTACCTCAGATTTGATTGTTGCTTGTGGTTCTGACAGCAGATTGACACCAGATTGGTTGAATGAGACGATGACATGAACAGCAGCCATAAATTCCTGAATGCTCAGATGGACAAAGCAGAATACCTGTTGATCCTCGTACTTTTTAAAGATCTGTGTGCACACTCCTGAGTACACTGTGGCTGCTGGGATACCAATGCCACATTCTGTCAGGTCTTCTTTATAGAAGATCAGGTTGCCTTTCATCAGTTGTTCAAAAGCCAGTTTTGCCAGGGGGAGAATCATCTCCTTGGTCTCTGTAGCCGGCAGTGGATCTTTCTCATCTGTCTCATGATACTTGTTCTGCTGTTTGCACTGAAACACCAGGAAGCGGATGCACATCTCAGTCAGGGTTTTGGGCAGGTCTCCTCCACTCTCAATGGTTTCTGACAGATCGTCTAGAACTGTAGCACTGATCCAGCAGAAGACTGGGATGTGGCACATGATGTGGAGGGTTCGTGATTTCTTGATGTGGGAGAAGATTCTTCTGGCCTTCTTCTCATCTGTGAATCTCTTCCTGAAGTACTGCTCCTTCTGTGGGTCAGTGAAGCCTCTCACCTCTGTCATCATATCAATGCACTCAGGAGGGATCTGATAGGCTGCTGCAGGTCGTGTGGTTATCCAGCGGCGAGCTAAGGGAAGCAGGTTCCCTCTGATGAGGTTTGTCAGCAGCACATCCACTGAGGCTGGCTTTGTAATATCAGTCAGGATCTTGTTGTTCTTGAAGTCTAGAGGAAGTCGACACTCATCCAGACCATCAAGGATGAACACAACCTTGTCCTTGAACTCTTTGAATGAGCAGATTCCTTCTTCTTCGGTCGCAGGAAAGAAGCTATGAAGAAGGTTCACCAAGCTGCACTCCGGCTCCTTTTGCAGGGGATTCAGCTCTCGGAAAGGGAACAGAAATATGAACTGCATATCCTGGTTGGCTTTGTCTTCAGCCCAGTCCAGAGTGAATTTCTGTGTTAAGACTGTTTTCCCAATGCCAGCCACTCCCTGTGTCATCAATGTTCTGATTGGTTCATCTCTTCCAGGTAAGGGCTCAAAGATGTCTTCAAATTTGATTGTTGTTTCTGATGTTGGTTTCCTGGATGCTCCTTCAATCTGTCTGACCTCATGTTCACAATTGACCTCTCTACTCTTTCCCACTATGAAGTCAAGCACTGTGAAGATCTTATTCAGAAATATTGGGTCTCCTCCTTTAGCAATCCCCTCAAACACACACTGATACTTCACTATCAGGTTATCTTTGTGTTTACGCCGGCACACTGCGGCAGGAGTTTCTGAAGGATCAAACAAATTACATCAATGAGAGGTGAGTAAACATTCCCTCATAATTTACACATTCCATTCAGATTGAAATCAGATCACCAAAAACGCATGCTAATGTTATGAAATGTGACACACAGCAGGAAAGGGGAAGAAACTTCCCCACTCCACACTAGGCTTTGTTTTGTTTTTACTTGAGACTTTACTTGGACAGACAATGCATGTTGAGTTTGTCCTCCTAACTCTGTTTGTGTGGGATATTAACCCCGCCCATGTGAAGTGGAGAGCGCCTGCCCAGCTGCTAGTCATTAGGACTGATTAGCCTGAATTGCTAATCAAGTGATTTGATTGGTGTGCTGCTTGATGGTGTCTCCTATAAAAGCAGGCAGCTCAGACTGGCTGCCAGAGAGCCTTGTCATCCTCACCTGGAGAGAGCTGTGGACTGGTGTTGTGGAGCTGCTGGCTCCCATGAGCAAAGGAAAGTGGATCATTTTTAATAGTTGTGGCCTGGACTGTTTTAACCCTGACCTTTTAATGAAAAGATGGACCTGTTTTATAAAGAAGATTGTCTTGAGTGAACAGTGTACATTGGACTAACCATTCTGCTGCAAAGTGGATTAATTATTTTGAGGACTCAGCCTGGTGGGAGGAAGATCCATTCATGTTCAGAAGAAGAGCGGACCTTCCCCTATCTACCAGCCAAGGCCTATTGAGGTGGGTGGAAACTGAACTAACTGGATGCAAACTGCATTGTTGGCCTGCGCCCTGTTACTAATCTGCCTCTCTGTGTAGAGCCAACCGGACCCAGTCGGCTGTGGGCCTGGAATGCGGCCTGGACTCAACCTACTAAGCACATTTTCAATAAACTGTTAAACCTTCTCTGGACTTGCTGTGGTGGTTTCTAAACTGGTCACTCTTAGAACCCTTTTTATGCTGTTTTGCAGCTCATATCTTAACACTAACGCCAGGTGTAAATGAAATCAGGCTAATGTGGTCAAGCACTATCCGATTGCAATCTGATCACAGAAAATGCATGTTCGTGCCAGGTGTAAATGGTCTCTATGTTACTGCATGCTGCAGATCGCTCTCTGGGTCTGGGACCAATCAGATTAAGGCTGATGTTTTTTCATGCATACCTTCACCAAATCCTATGAAAATAAAATCAGCAATGATTTTGTTTAGCTGGTGCTCAATGAAGCATGTCCCAGCAGCCATGGAACCCAATTGTATTAATAATAATAAATATAGCTGCAAGCGGCGACGGTAGTCCAAGTAGTAGCAGCAGCAGTAGTAGTAGGGGCGGCTGTAGCTCAGGAGGTAGAGCGGGTCGTCCACTAATCGCTTTGGATAAAAGAGGTCGGTGGTTTGATTCCCGCCTCCTCCAGTCTGTGTGTCGAAGTGTCCTTGGGCAAGATACTGAATCCCAAATTGCTCCTGATGGTGTGCCAGCACCCTGCGTGGTAGCCTGCCGCCATCGGTGTATGAATGGGTGAATGTACCTACTGATTGTAAAGCGCTTTGGATAAAAGCGCTATATAAATGCAGGCCATTTACCATTTACCATAGTAAAAGTAGTAGTAGCAGCAGTAGTAGAATTAATAGTAGTAGTAGCAGTAGTAATAGTATTGGTGGTAGTACAGTAGTAGTAGCAATAGTAGTAGTAATAATACTAGTAGTAGTAGTTATAGTACCAGTAGTAGCAGCAGCAGTAGTAGTAATAGTAGTGGTAGTAGTAATAATAAATCATAATAAATATAGCTGCAAGCGGCGATGGCGCACTTCAAGTAGTAGTAGCAGGAGCAGTAGTAGTAGCAGTCATAGTAATAGTACTAGTGTAGTGGTGGTAGTAGTAGTAGTAATAATACTAGTAGTAGTAGTCGTAGTAGTAATAGTAGCAGTAGTAGTAATAGTAGTAGTGGTGGTAGTAGTAATAGTAGGGGTGGTAGTAATGGTGGTGGTAGTAGTAGTAGCAGCAGATCTAGGTATCTCAGGATCTGCACTCTCCTAGTTTGCCTCCCATCTCTCTAACTGCAAATACCAGGTTATATGGCGAGGATCCCTATCCAGATCCTGCACTCTTAGCACTGATGTACCCCAGAGCTCAGTCCTGGACCCTTTGCTATTCCTTCTCTATATCAGATATCTTGGCCATGTGATCGCATCTCATGGCTACTCTTATCACTGCTATGCCGATGACACTCAGCTCTACCTCTCCTTTACCCCCTCAGACACCCAAATCGAGGCACGTATCGGTCCATGCCTCAAAGACATTGGTGCCTGGATGTCTGCCCACCATCTCAAGCTGAATCTTGGTAAGACAAAGCTACTCTTCCTCCATGGGAAAGACTGTCCTCTCACTGACCTTTCAATCTCAATTGACAACACTACTGTGTTTCCCTCACGAACAGCTAAGAAGCTCAGGGTGATCCTTGACGACCAGCTGTCCAACTCGACCTGCATCGCAGCAACTGCTCGCTCCTGTAGGTTCTCCCTGTACAACATCCGCAAAATCCATCCGTTTCTCACAAGGGAAGCGACACAACTCCTGGTCCAGGCATTTGTCATCTCCCGCCTGGACTACTGCAATGTTCTTCTGGCTGGGCTACCTGCCTCAGCCATCCGACCGCTTCAGCTCATTCAGAACGCTGCAGCCCGTTTGGTGTTCAACCAACCTAAATTCTCTCATGTCACTACTGGCCTACAGGGCAGTCCACATGACAGCCCTCCGCATCTGCAAACTTACGTGCTCCTTTGGTCTGGATTCATGTCTTGTTGGCTGGATTTTAGATTTCCTTACTAACAGATCTTAACAGGTTAGGGTAAATGGGATTCTGTCTAGTTTAATATCATCCTCCACCAGCTCGCCTCAGGGTTGTGTTTTATCTTTTTGCTGCTTTATATCTGCTTTTTTCCTTGTATACCAATGATTGTCGTTGCCGCTATGCTGACAGATTCATTATCAAGTATGCTGACGATTCTATTATCGTCAGCCTGCTCGACGATGATGAAGTTGGCCACGGCCAGGTCATTAACGACTTTGTATCCTGGTGTGAGGATGCCTTTTTACAGCTCGTTTCCAAAACGAAAGAGATGTGTATTGACTTTATACGTTCTCCCGCTGTTCCCCAGGGAAGTATTGTAGGTGGTCAGACAGTTGACCTGGTCACTGACTATAAATATCTGGGCACACTAATCAACAGCAAGTTGAAATTCGATCTAAACACTGATATGCTGTGCAAAAAAGGTCAACAGCGCCTTTTCTGTCTCAGGAAACTTGCAAAGTCCGCTCAGACGATGTCCATCCGCTGAGCTCAGAGTATGAGCCTCCGGCTCCGTGCTCCCCTGGCTAGGAAGAATAGGTACAAAAATTAATTTGCGCCTGTTTCCATTAAAGCCCTAAATGCTAGCAAGACTAGAAGGTAAAGCCTTTATGATGATGATGTTCAGTTTGGTTGAACTCATCTTATACTGGCATATAAGTAGCAAATCTGTGAATCTTCTTTGGTCTTCTGCATTCTTTTATACAATATGTATTATTGTAGCATTTTTTATTTCTTGTAATGTGTAGCGCTGAGTGTCAAAACGACCACTTTGGCCTTTGGTCTGCTGCGTTCTTTTATACAATATGTACTATTGTAGGATTTTATTTCTTGTAATTGTGTAGTGTTGAGTGTCCTCTGCCGAGAGAGCTTGTCGACAGATCGTCTGTGGTGCCCCAACGACCCTCCGGGGTTATGGGATAGGTGAAGGTGAAGGTGAGTGTCAAAACGACGACTTTGGCCTATATAGCCTTGCACTTTGTACTGGTCACTTTAAACCACACTGGCACTTTAAACTGCTGCTTTGTACTTATATTGTGTTTAACTGTGTCTGCACTTTATGTTTTTATCCAGGATGTTGCGTGATGTTATGCCTGTTTTCTATGTTTTTATGTTTTCCTGCAACCCAAAGTGCCCTTCTGGGACATACGAATAAACTTGAACTTGAATCTATGGTCAAGTTCCAAACATCGCATCGCTCCCTCCGCTCCTCCACCTGTCCAGATCGCCTCGCCCCTCCACCGCTACGTGGGCTCAAAAGTCGCCTCGTTCCTGGCGCCACAATGGTGGAATGAGCTCCCCCCTTCGCTGCCAATCCTTCTAAAAAGTCATCTTTTCAGGCTACACCTGGGCCCTTCTTGAACATATTTAATTTTTTAATTCTTTATTTTTTTTTACTAATGCTACATGTTACTTATTCCTTCTCAAACTACTTCCTACATGGTGCTACTCTAGTCTATCAAAATGCCTTAGCTGTCACTGATTGTGTTGCATAGTTGTTTTCTGTATTGTTGACAAAATGTGATATGTAAGACAGTCGCTTTGGACAAGCGTCTGCTAAATGACAATGTAATAGTAGTAGTAGTGGTGGTGGTAGTAGTAGTAGTAGTATTAAAAATAATAGTAGTAGCAGTAGTAGCAGGGGCGTATGCAGAAATTGAATTATAGGTGGGCCTGGATCAAATTGGGTGGGCCTGGATAGGAAGGGGTGCAGATGCCCGGCCATCATTTGACCATCATTTGACCATCATTTCAAGTAGAATGATACCACCCAAGCAAGAATATTTCAAGTGTTTCAAGTGCTTTACTGAAATATTTGGACCATATAATGATAATACAATTATCTCAACCTTAAAAGGTTACATATAGGTGCCAAATGTTGCATACATGAATGCTTATACTTGTGTGTATACTGTTACTTTATACAGAAATTAGAACCACTGATCCATATACTGCTGTGAGTTTAAAAAATAACAACACTGAGGCTGCTGCTTCAAGTTTGAACAAGACGCCCTCTGGTTTATTTATCCAGAGAGAGAACAAAATTCCTAGATGTCATGAAGTTGTCATGCATTAGACTCTGGAGATGATGTGCCCTGCGTTTTTACAAAAGTAACAAAACCATTGGCTAGCAATGCAGCAGCAAGTTTGCCTCTAGAAAACAACCAATTAAAAAAAAAAAAAAAAAAAAAAAAAAATTTGGGTGGGCCAGGGCAAGAAGTGGGTGGGCGTGTGCCTACCCAGGCCCACCCGTAGATACGCCCCTGAGTAGTAGTAGTAGCAGCAGTAGTAATAGTAGTAGTAATAGTTGGAGTAGTAGTAGCAGTGGAACTGATGACATCACTCACTGATGACATGACAATTGCAACATCATTGAGTGCTTGAGTGACATCACTGGTGACATCACCAATTCTATACACCCAATAGACCCCTGGGAGTTAGGCCCCCTCTGGCCTGGAACACAGTGGTCTCCAAAGCCTCCGGGACACACTCAAATGTATGTATGACATCACCGATGACAATCACTGATGACATAATCAGTGATGTCATCAGTGACACCATCACTGAACTATAGCCTTGTGTGTGCGAGTGAATTTATGACATCACTGATGATGTCATCATTGGGACAGACAGAGAAACAGACAGAGTCCTAGCTCCCTTTTGTAGATATAGGGATCTCGGCTGCTGCGCGGCCTCACCCATCCTGCAGCTCGCCAAGCTGGTCCTGCAGCTCGCATGCTGCGTGGCCTTGCCCGCAGCTCAGCTGCTGTGTGGCCAATGAGACCAGCATCACTGATGATGTCAGATTTATGACATCACTGATGATGTCACAGTGGGATTTCATCAGTGGGATTTATGACATCACTGAAGATGTCACAGTGGGATTTATGACATCACTGATGATGTCACAGTGGGACAGAGAAACAAACAGACAGAGCCCTAGCTCCCATTTATATACTGATGATGATGATAGATGCACAACTGATTCTCCCTACTTATACTCCCACCACTTGTATAGCCTCTGACTGATGACATTATCACTGAAGACATCACTGATGGCATCATCACTGAACTTACCCCATATGCTTGAGATCCGGTCTTTATCTTCGTGCGCGACTGTGAGATACAGACACAAAATAGTGCACATTTAGTCAGAGTTGATATGTGCACAAGTGCACAAGGTTAATCTTTACAGTAGGCCTATTCGAAATATACCACTCATATATAATTCACAAAAATAAGCCGTGCACCTATCGGGCTTAATGTAGGCTACAGGACAGTCAATCACACAATGGTCACTTCTTTTATTAAATCTTAAATAATAGCCAACACTATGTCCTCTTTATTATATCATGCACAAAAAACACCTATTGCTGATATTCATGTTAGGCTTCCTTCAATGATGTTTGTATCAGTTTATCTGCAGCCTACCTTGCCTACCATTTATGTTATGAATATTCCAGTAGGCTACAAATATGCCCCCAGACCTCCACACATCAAGCTCCAGAAGCCACCGCTCCCCATGCAAGATGAGTGTGTGACCCGCCACGTTTTCATCACGTTCTGATGTGCTAAACCGTGTAATAGTCGAGGCAAAACAAAGAGTATTGAAGGAAATAATTTACATTTTTACAACAGCGCTGCCGCCATTTTGGCCTGGAAAATCACCTCTTTGGCATGATGTCTCTCCTTCAGGCCAAAATGGCAGGTCTGCTGTGCGCGATGGTCCCCGGCCCGGCCCTTCTTACCAATCTAAGTTCTTTGGTGGGAGGTAAAGGTAGTGTGCTTTAGCTCTCTGAAATGAGGCAGATAGTTTACTCACCTATTTTCAGAACAACTGTAACAATAGCCCCTTTCAGACATGAACTCTGGATCAGCTCAGGGTTGCTTCCCCTGAGCATGACCCGGGCATTACTGTATGTGAAGTGTACCCTTTCAGACATGAGGCATTGTTGCTTTCACACATGTGGAACACCTCTTGGTGTAGAGTAGAGAGGGGACGCACTACTGATAACTGCAGACAGCACATGCACTGTGGCAAACAGGGACGTAACTACAGTTTCACTCTCCTGTTAGTTCTCATACTCTTTGTTTTGTTCTTGGTCTGGATTTACTACGAAAATGACCGTTTGACGTAACTTTGGATTATTATTTCATCACGTGGTGGGTACATCTCATTAACCACCTCATGTAGTACGCAGATGATCTGGTGATTTTTATGCCTCCGCCGGCGATAGCAAGGCCGGAGGCATTATGGATCCGGGTTGTCCGTCCGTACGTACGTATGTCCGTACATACAGTACGTCCGTACGATGTTCGTTAACGCGATATCTGAGGAACGCCTTGACGGAATTTCATCAAATTTGCCTCAAACATCGACTTAGACTCAAGGATGATCTGATTAGATTTTGATGGTCAAAGGTCAAGGTCACTGTGACCTCTCGAACGCCATTTTCCAGCTTGTTAACGCGATATCTCACGAATGCCTTGACGGAATTTCATCCATCTGCGCGTAGTCAGTGAATTCACTTATTCTAGTGGTGCCCAATTTGGGGCCCGCGGGCCAAACTTGACCCGCGCTCTTTTTTTTTTGGCCCGCCATGGATTTGGGGGCCACCGGGCAGTTGCCCGACGTGCCTGATTATGCAGTCCGCGCCTGAATGGAGATGTCGGGACTCTTCTATCTACGATTAACGTTAATTTTGTGCAGCTGGTATTCTCTCTCCCCGACTCTATCACACGGGTGTGAGGCATTGCTATCTGAGGATTGATTGCTCCTGATTGGTTGGCTGAATCACCTGGTTGGGGGGCTCTGATATTTGATCCCTCCCCAGTCACTGGCTTTACACCAGCTCAGCAAGATGGACAGATCATCATCACGGCAGTGGCACACTGACAAAAGAAAGTTTAGGACGGAGTGGCAAGACGAGTATTTTTTTACCGAAGTAAATTCAACAGCGGTTTGTCTCATTTGCAGACAGAGAGTGGCTGTTTTGAAAGAGTACAATATACGTCGCCACTACGAAACTGATTTTCAAAGTACCCTGAGGATTTTTCAAGTTGTGAATTAAGGCAAATTTCTCTCTTGATTACAAAGGTGGAAAATACAACTGTTTTTAACTGGATGTTTACTGATTAAATGTTTAAGCTCCCCACAAATGCAGATGTTTTTTTAAATATATAACCAATTGCAAATTACTACAATTACCAAACAGATAAAAAGTAGATTATTATATTGAAATGTTATTTTAGATTTAGAATGTTAATTTTCTATAAAACACAATACATTTTAATGTAATTCCACAACGTTTATTTTTGGCCCTCGGCCCTCCACCCAGATTGAGCTTTGGCCCTTCATGGGAAATAATTTGGGCACCCCTGACTTATTCTATGAAATGTGTTGTGTAAATAAAGTTGTCTTTCCTTGAATGCAATTCATGCAACACTTCGCTGCTCAGAAAGTCGGCAGATGCACTCCGCGGCGTAGCCCGTTTGGATATTAAGCTGAGTCCGCCCACCCAGGTCAGTTACAGCATGCGCCGGTAGCAATTAACGAGTGCACCTATCCTCCCTGCTCAGCGAGCTAGCAGACGGACGGAGGGAGGTCTAACCTGTGTGTGTGGTGGTGAGCGGCAGGCAGTGAAATTTAGGCACAACATTCAAATGAACGGCTCTCAAGTAGGACTCGGTTCCCTTCGTTCATAGCAAAGAGCCGTTCAATAGATTCAGATCGTTCGCGAACGTCACATCACTACTCCACACGAGTGAAAGTGATCAGGATTATAGTCTAGCAGATGTCAAACATATCCACCAACTCAAACTGGATTTTTTAACGACAGAAATCCAGAACGACTGGATCTCTGCCCTTCAGGCTTATAGACAGTCTATATTATTGTCTCTGGACAGCGTTTCACAACGCAACGTAACACCTTGTTGTTATCGTTTGGCCAAGCAGCAGGTGCAGCCAGAGAGCCGCATGTTGGGGAGATGAGAGAGAGTCTACGTTACAACCTGGATTATTTTGGATGAGAAAATGTCAAACTGGTGAGTGGAAAGCTGGAAAGTGGAAAGTTTGCAAAATGCTCTGGAAGGAGTCACGTTTCCTGCATTTCCTTGGCTATACTGCAGCGTGCCACCCAAAAGCTCAGGCTTCCTCGGATTGCCGTGCAGATGACCAGATCGGCTCGCAGATCAGCTCGCAGATCGGCACGCAAATAGAGTGGACATGTATAGGCTCTACGGGGCAGCGCTAGCGCTGGCCCAAAAACTCTGCACTGCACTGAGAGATTAAACTAATATGAACCCAGCACACACTCTTGTGAAATGTGCCGACACCAAACAGCGTCTCCTTCGTGTGACCATAACATAACTGCAGTCTGTTATTCCTTAAATCTGTGTTTGTTACTGGGGCAATAATAATTAGGCTTATGCCTCAACTACATGCAGGATGCATATGATTTTGGCATAAGTGGCATTTTAAGCTGCTGTACCAGGTCCGTTCCTGTGCTGCCATGGTCTGCATCAGTTAGGGTTAGGTTTGTCTTGTGTGTCTACATTTCTACATTGTGCCTCTGGGCGAGTGAACAGAACTATGTAGTTTTGCTTATTTTTTCTTAGTTTATCTTTAGAAAGTTAGTTAATCTTTAGAAAGATTACGTTTTTCTGTTTTACAATGTAATTATTCAGGTTGAGCAATACAAATTCAACTAATATTCAATTTCACTTTCTAGTGACACTTAATTCTGCCCACATCTGCCATCTTCCACCCAATTAATTGCCCCTTGCTCTTATGTTCTGTTCTTCTGTTAATTGCGGTCCAACTTACGGTCTGCGGTCAGAAACTTCTCCCGTTTCTTAAGGATATCATAGAAGATATCTTTGCCCCTGTTGCCAGTTGCATTCAGGCATTCAAAGACTTCCCGCATCTGCTCCTGCTTGGTAATTTTAGATCTGATAACATTGTAGCCTTCCAGCGAGATGACCTCCTCAGACAGGAGTTCATCGAGGATTGGTGCGACCCTGGACACTGTCTGGACCAGCTCAGCCCGGTGTTCATCCACATAGTGCTCTGAGGAGAAAGGGAAATAAAAAACAACTTTATTAGAGTGAACATCAGGCTAAAATCAGCTACACAAGTTAGGGTTAGACTTCTGTTGCACCTGTCTACATTCTATCTCTGGGCGAGTGAACAGAATTATGTAGTTTTGCGTCATTAACGTCATAAAGTGTATGACGTTTAATGACGCAAAACGACATAATTCTGACATAAACCATAGCAGGCCACACAAAGGCTATGTCCTCTTTATTATATCATACACAGTGGGGGGAAATAAAAACATATATTGCTGATATTCATGTCAGTGATGTTTGTATCAGTTTCTCTGCAGCCTACATGGTCACTGTTAAGAATATTCCAGGCTACTCTGCCTAAGGAGGAAGTACGTAGGATGGAGGCATTTTAATTGTGCACAAATGTATTGAGTGCTGTTGGCTATAAGCCTGAACATTAGGGGTATGGCAGTGCTGTAGTCAAGTCACCATATCTTGAGTCCGAGTCGAGTCTCGAGTCCCCAGTGTTCGAGTCCGAGTCACCAAAGTGTCCAAGTCGAGTCCGGGTCATCAAAGTTTTTTTTAAGAATATTTTTATTGCAAGATATCAATGAGCACAGTCCGCATTGATACGTAACAAGCACTCATATTTTCCATTTCTTTTTGACAAGAACAACAACAATATGCGGCTTAAAGAACATACGTTTATGTTTTGCCGGATTTCACATCAATGCGCGAGAGACTTATGCTGGGAAAAACCTGAGTAAAAACCAACATATTGAAATCAGGGGGAAAAAGAGAGTAAACCATATTACTGTTACAGGGTTACCTTCATCCCTCACCTCCACCCTCCACAGACCCTTTAAATGACTCAACACTGGTCCGCGGTCCCCATGCCTTATCGAATACTTTCCTCCTTCCTGGAATTTGAATCTCAGCCTCTCCAGATGGAGAATCTCACCCAACTCTCTCAACCACATCTCAAATGAAGGTACAGCGTCAGACTTCCAAAATCGTGAGTTTTTTTTTCTTGCCAAATACACCGGCCATTTGTCACTGCCAGAGTTCAGGTTCAGAGCAGTGTCATTTGTAAACCCCAGAATGGCCACAAGGGGGTCTAGCGCCCATTGTTTATTATTGCTTTTGAGTACAAAACAAATACAGAAGACCAGAATGAGTGAAAGTTGGGCATGTACTATGGTCTATAAGGGTACCATCTTGAGTCTTACATTTGTTACACAATGCTGATACATTGGGATACATCTTGTTTAGAAGTTGGAACATGATAATCTAATCGACCGACATCACTGCAAATTTGAGAACATTTCGTTAAAAATAGTTCCAAAGCTGCGGGATACACAAGTATGCAGCGCCTGCCCTGTTTAAATACCCAAGCTGTTTGCACCTAAAAGTCTTCTCGGCGGGCTTCCAGGTGGGCGTGACAGCATGTGTGATGGATCAGGTGGGCGTGACAGCATGTGTGATGTATGTGTGTCTCTAAGAATCACAGGAAAGTCAGTTGAATCTTGCAGCGGTGACACGAGGCGAATGCAGCGCTTGCTCTCGTCTGATGCTTAACTGCTCGGGTGTGAACGTGCCACCTGCGGAGAAGTCCGCCTCACCAAGCAGGGACTTTATTACAAAAACTAACAAAACAAAACAAAAAACGGTCTTCATGAATTAGAAGTTCCAGCCCTGGTCTCCAACTTCCGAGTCCAAATGCATGAATGCTCGAGTTCAACTCCAAGTCCAAGTTGAGTCATGAGTCCTGAAAACGGGACTGGAGTCAGAGTCTGGGGCACGGTCTGAATAAGTCATAGCTTGGCTCCAGCACACGTCTGTATTGGTGCCACACTCTGTGTAGTTACTTTTCTTTCGTTCATTTGGCTTTGTCATAATGACCATAGGGTTCTCCGGATAGGGTTGCTACATTTCCTGCAGAAAAATTGGGGACATGCCCCGCAGCAGGGGCCCTGCTCCTTGAGCTCCATGACCACCACGGGCCCGAGGGCGTGGTTGGGGAGCCAGTGGTAGTAAATCATAACTTAAAACATTGTTTCAACAAAGCATTTAGATTCATACTTAAAGCCACAATCAGTAACTTTTTCACCTTAATATAACAGCTTTTTAGTCATTGAGGATGGTTTAGTGACTTGTAACAGGGAGAATGTCACCTCTATTGGTCACACACCGCCCTCCAAAGGCCTCTCCTGGGACTAAGCAGTTTCCTGCCTGCGTCCCGGAGGCAAGATGTGCGCATGCGCTCTACAGCGGAGCGTTGTGTTCCTGGAAACAAGGAAGTAACTCGATTCGGATTTGCTACGAAAATGACATTTCACGGAACTATGGATTATTATTTCATCACGTGGTGAGTACCCGATGTCACAACATGTACATAGAGCTTTCTGGTGCTGTGTTTTGTTGACTTTTAACGGCGATATCGATATCGATACTATTGCACGCAGAGGGTGCAGTTTCTCCAATAGCAAAACTTGGAAAAGTTACTGATTGTGGCTTTAAATGTTTAAGTGCTTAATTAAAAATTAACTTGTATTGTTTTAAAACGGGAAGCATGATACGGGACGATTCCATATTTTAAGGCACGGGTGGCAAGCCACTGGATCATAACTTTGTCTCCAACATTAATGAATTATAGTTATGTTTTAACAGCGAACGATAAATAATAATAATAATAATAATAATAATAATAATAATGTTGGTTATGTGGTGACCACAATGGACTACCAGCGAACCCTAGTGTCTTTGTCTTTAGGAGAAACAGCATCAGTGTTCCCTGTCCTGTCAGGAATTTGGAATGAATCAGAAACATGTGGTGTATGATGTGAGTTGTAGAATAATCAGAAAGATTTCTCATTCATAAAATGCAGCAAACAATTTACTCTCTTCAGTAGTGCTGATGGTAGCTGATGGCAGGGGTGGAAGGAACGAATTACAACTACTCACGTTACTGTAATTAAGTACTTTTTTTGGGTACTTGTACGGTACTTTTAAAAGTAATTTTTTCAAGTCTGTAATTTTACTCTTACTTAAGTATGGATTGCACCATGTAATCTACTTTGTTACTTTTTAAATCATACTGAGTACTGAGTACAATTTTAATTAATTCAATCCAAACATCCAAACCTTTGATCTGCATTTTACGCAACCAATAAACTATCAAGTGATCGCAAACGGGGCAATGAAAACCATGAAATGGGGGGGGTGGGGAGACGCCCACAGGTTAGATGTTGTTTTCCGGCATGACCGGCAGAGATGGGAATTTCAAGCCGGTCGTAGGTAGGGCAGCGGCCGTTTGGTCCATTAATTCCCCCCCCCCCCGCCAGTCTTTCCCCTCTGATCTGTCCGCTGAATTCGTTGTCAAGTGCCCTGTCTCTGTCACTGACTCAAGCCTGTGTGCAGACGTGAGTGACTGTCTAAATAACACTTTTAATTTGATTAAGGATTGAATCACGTGCATCACGTGTGACGCGACACGCCCCCTGTTCACTGCTCATTTGATAGGCCTAATTAATTTAATTTGGTTGCGAACTTGCGTGACAGACCAGTCGGGACACAGGACTCAGGAGGAAGCGACATGATGCTGAACCCTTCACCAAAGTGAAAGACAAACCTGAAGCCAAATGCCACCCAAGGTATGCATTGTTCACGGACGCCACGCAAGTCCCGTTCGTTGACATAGGCTACTGTAATCCACTTGATAAAATAATCCCAAAATATGCGGTCTCAGGCAGTGATGAAAGTTCCTTGTGTTCTGTTCCCTGCTCTGTGACATGTCATGACATGTACCGTTGTCCGACCATATTAGGAGGGCATTATGGGGCTATTATATGTAGCCTAGGTGACCATGGGTATAGAGCATTGATTGTATATATTAGGTATAGAGGCTAGTCTACCCAGTGTGGATATTCAATGTGTATTCCGTAAATAAAACCAATAAAAATAAGCCCAAATAGTTTGCAGTGCACAATAAATGTGTTTTCACAGCAATATAAAATTGAGAGAGGGAATTATGACCTGTTTAACGCCTAACAGCTTGGTATAGGCTATAAAAAATACTAATGACAAGATTTTTGTTTCAATCAAAGCAAATATTTAAATGAAAATACAACCATTAATTTCATAATAGTTGTTTCCACTGATTCAGTATCAGTACAGAGCACATCTTGAAAAGTCTGGAAACAAATCATAGTGGTGTAAGGAGAACAGTTACTCGGTATGTGAATAACATTTATTTTCTTTATTGTTGGAAAAAGTGTTGCTGAGTGCTGATGTCTGTGCTGCTATTATTATTTTACTTGCATGTCATGTGGGCCCTATTCCTTTTCAAATAAATGCACAGCAACAGCATCAGCAGGTTTTGTTTATTGGAGGCGAGGCTAATCCTTCTGTTCAGAAATAAAACAGTCACAGACTCACAGTTAAGCAATAAAAAAACAGTTCTGTAAAAAAAAGGTGAAATGTTCATCCTTCTAGCAAATCTAGGTAAATTTCAGACTTGAAAGCAGTGTCCTGTCTTCCCTGAGGTGACATGCAAATTAACTAGATTCATATGATCAAATGTTTCCTGTCCTCTTTAAGAGTCAAATGCTTACCAGTATTATTAAAAATGAATAACATCTGGGGGATGAGCAAACCTTCAGCAGGTGTGACTGACAGACCCCTCCCACCCACCAGTTTTCAGTTATTTAGGGTTTTGCTCCCTGTTGATACTAAGAAGTGATTGATCTTTCATTCATATCATTTATTAGAGAAATATGCTTTGTTGAAAGTGTATAATGTATTTTTTACATGGATCTCCCGTTTCAAGTGAATGCCTGTGACAGCCTGCTATTAAAAATCGATGGTTAAAAAAGTAACTAATACTCTGAGTAGTTTTTTAGAAGAGTACTGTTTACTTTTACTTAAGTATATTTTTAACACCAGTACTTTTACTTGTAATTGAGTAATATTTCAGTAAGGTAACAGTACTTATACTTGAGTACAAACTTTCAGTACTTCTTCCACCACTGGCTGATGGTAGCTGATGGGTGATCGGCCCTTCAAGGTGAAGAGTTGCATTGACAACGCCTCCAGTCTGTGCGGTGGTTGTCCTGCTTCCTGCTTCCATCAGCTTTGTACCAGCATCTCCCACAGTTTTCTCTGAATGGAACAGACAAATGGACAAACACATTGTTGATGTTATTTTCATATGATTTGTTGATGTAAGCAATGTATTAAAAACACCACCCTTATCCTTTAAAGTAGGGATGCACCGATCGATCGGCACGTGACCGGAAATGGCCGATTTTCACGTGATCGGCCTCGATCGGTGATCTGTTCCGGTCACTCTAAATAGCCGATTCTGTGAGCCGATTTTCACATGACGTGCGCGCACCCCAAAGCACCGAGACAGGCACCTAGCCACCACACCACACACGCCAGCATACCTTCCTCGTTGTGGATTTTTTTCACCGTCAGTGAAGTAGACAAAGCTCGCAGTTTGTCACACATGCAAGTCGAAAATAAGCCGTGGAGACAGAGGTGCGGCCGTGTCCCGCTCGGCTGGAGTCCAGTCAGAGCGGCTCGCTTCACCTCACTGGCCCCCCTCTCTCTGCTCTCTCTCCCCGGGAAGCGGTGCTCCAGCAACCCGCCACCGCGCACAGCCGGCTTGGCGAGTGTGTCCAGTATAACCATTCCCCGACCTGCTTTTCCATTCCACATCAGCGCTGCTGCCTCAGCCTGTCAAGTCATGTTGTAACGTGACGTGGATACAGGAGAGACTATTTGTTTCGTATTGCAAATAGAACGACATGAGAACGACGGACATAATAATAAAAATGCATCGGACTCACAAGTGTGCAACGTTTTCTGTGCGTGACGATATTTTTTCGGATGGCAGATAAAAATACGCATACCAAACTTCGGACTGTGTGTAAACTCCGCCTGATATTCAGACTGAAGATCGTTACTGTAACTCATAAACTCATTTCCCCTCTACTCAAGAGGACTGGTCTGGAGCCAGTCTATAAACTCCTTGTCCATGGATCATTTTGATGTTCTGTTGCACCTGTTTTCTTTTGGAAAAGTAAATGCATGATAGCTGTGGGATATAGGCTATTGGATTTAATTACATTTTTGTATTCATTGTATTTGCACAAAAAAGCTCTGTCCAGTAGCCTAACCTGGAACACTTTTATTTTGAGATGTGTTTGAGTGAGAAGGTCCTACTTCATGCAAATGATAAGAATTGTTTATTTGTTTATTTGGATCCCCATTAGATGTAAGAATTGTTCTATGAATCTTAATTTTTAAACATAGTTACAAAAACGTTTGTGTAAGCTGTCAATTGTTGTTTTTAGAAAAAAAAATCGGACTCGGCAAAAATCGGTATCGGCAAGTCAGACTATTCAAAAATCGGAAATCGGAATCGGCCAAGAAAATGGCAATCGGTGCATCCCTACTTTAAAGGAGAATTTCGGTTTTTTACACCACGGTCCTCATTTCCAGTTTAGAATATGATGTTTTACTCACCGAAATAGTTTTGCGTCATTCGGATGCCCAGGGAAGATTTTGAGCTCCGAGTACACTCTTCAAACAGGCTAGAACCGCTAGAACGTGAGCCCACGGGGCATTCTGCACGGCAGTGCACGCGCTCTCTAAATGACACTTTTTCTGTCAGATCACGGTTCATTATGGTTGTAAATATAATTATCTAGCTAATAGCTACAAGCTAGGCTAACAACAACACCGGAGTCAGCGTTGATCTGCCCCGGTGGGGTTACAGTGCGTATCGTCCCCCTTCTGTGGTTTCTCTGAAGAAGTGGTTTCACAGAGGGGGACGATACGCACTGTAACCCCACCGGGGCAGATCAACGCTGACTCCGGTGTTGTTGTTAGCCTAGCTTGTAGCTATTAGCTAGATAATTATATTTACAACCATAATGAACCGTGATCTGACAGAAAAAGTGTCATTTAGAGAGCGCGTGCACTGCCGTGCAGAATGCCCCGTGGGCTCACGTTCTAGCGGTTCTAGCCTGTTTGAAGAGTGTACTCGGAGCTCAAAATCTTCCCTGGGCATCCGAATGACGCAAAACTATTTCGGTGAGTAAAACATCATATTCTAAACTGGAAATGAGGACCGTGGTGTAAAAAACCGAAATTCTCCTTTAAAGCAGTGGTTCCCAACCCCCAGGGCGTTGACCCATAGACGATTCTAGGCTTTCCAACCAGGGGTTGCACCTTCACGGTCCGAAGTTTACCCCAACTGGGGGCTTTCCAGGGGGGGCTGTGCCCCTCTTGGACAAAGAAATTGTGTACATTTTAAAGTCTTGAAGGAAGAAGATCCCGCACACTGCTCTTGCTCAGCATCACTTTTTATTAAACAGACACGTTTCGGTCCACTGGACCTTTGTCAAGTGTTTGACAGCATTTCTGCCACAATGATCTTAAAAAGACAATGCACCACCCTTGACACCCCTCCATCCATGTGTTCACAGGTGTAGCACAATCAGTCTCTTGTGGGAGTGTCTCTCAATCATTGACATTAAGCATTTGTCACCTTGAAGAGACCCAAGACAAATTGAAAGAAGTGCAACATCACAACCAATAAACATAATTATGCCTGCAGTAATTCACATATACTATATTTACATTAATATTTACAGAATGAACGCAACAGATGAATGAAGACATCGGCCTTGCAGCTTTCATAAATCATTCAAAGGTGTGCCACATGTATCTTGAATGCTCCACCAAACAAGATATTGTACACCCAAAAACGTCTTAGAGCATGACATGCCATGGGATCTCATCATTCAATCTTTTAGGGGATAACGTTTGCAAGTTATAAATCCAGAATAATTCTCTTCTGTTCAGAATGGCATCAATGTTACCACCTCTCTCAGGCAGTCACTTTCTCAATGCCTTGGAATCTGAATGATGTGATGTGATGTTTAAAGTCATTGAAAGGTACTGCTATGGGGTAATCTGCAGGAGTTCACAAGACTTCTTAATGAAAAAGATCCTAACCTAAAGTTTACTGTAGAATTTGCTCCAGACAGAGTCCATTTCCTGGACATGTGGGTTGTGAAAACATCTGGGGCCCTATCTTCCCAAAAGCGGTAATTTAGCGTTTGCGCTCGTTTAACGCCCTGCGCAATGCAAATTGGGGGCGGGCACAAGCGCATGCCTGTTATAATTGTACTGGGTATAGGCCACATGCCAAAGCAGGCGTTTCAGCGCTAAAATGTGGGGATAGATGGCATTATCCTATCGTCAGCAGCGCGCAATTACTTTGCGCAAAGAGCTTTGAAAAGGACCTCTTACGCTCTAAATACCTTGCTGCGCTGGAGCGCATCATAATGTCAGCGCAGCGCAGAAACGTCATTACGCACAGATGTGCCCCAGTACATCAAATTCTGCTGCTAAAATTGGGTAACCAGCAGATTATTCGGTGAGGCAATCAACTATAATTCGAGAATTTTTTTATCACATTGCAAGGAGGGGTTATGGTAAATTAATTGACAAAACTTGTACATAGTAGCCTACTTGCAATAGGCTATTCACTATCACCTGCTATAACCCGGAGGGTCACAGCCATCACAGGCATCACAGCCGATCTGGCACAAGCCTCGGCACGATGGTGTCGTTATGAGATAGGGATAATATATACAGTCAATAGGCCTAACACCTATCCAAATTACGCATGGGAAGAATTACAGCATGCCTCACGCAAACTGTATTACATGGACAGCAAGACGGGAATCTGGTTTGATTGATGTAACGCCCAGGCATTGCCAGGCCACACCTGTGAATAATTCTGGTGGTTAACACCACCCAAATCCCGTTTGTGCCGTGCATAAATGATTTGGGACGCTTCTAATCTGCGTTTGCGCCCGTTGTTGTGACGAGTTATGCTTCCCCGCACCACCATGCATCGCCACCATATTTTGGGGCTGCTTTAACTTAAAAACAGGGAGGTCACGTCTACCCAAACAATTATATCATTCTTAAAACAGATATGTTTCTGTATAAATCATTAGAATATGTTCCCGTGATGTGGGGATGCATTTTGCTGCTGTGTTTTATACACTACTCTATACAGAAAAAACACAGATCGCAACACCTTACTACATGGTGCATGGTGCAAAGGAGTCAACCATAGAAAGGTGGAAAACACTTGCTGTGAACCTCAAAAGCCTTTTAGAATGATTGCCATATAGGGGGTGGCCTGGGTCCCTGTGTGTGCGTGTGCGTGTGCGTGTGCGTGCGTGTGTGTGTGTGTGTGTGTGTGTGTTTGTGTGTGTGTGTGTGTGTGTGTGTGTGTGTGTGTGTGTGTGTGTGTGTGTGTGTGTGTGTGTGTGTGTGTGTGTGTGTGTGTGTGTGTGTGTGTGTGTGTGTGTGTAAGTGTGCGTGCGCCGGGTCCAACGCCCGGGGCGTTTATTTGAAGTTTTACGGTAATTAATTAAGAGACTGCCAGAGCTTTTTGGGGTTGTTGTTGAAATGTTTTAGAATACGCTTATCGCTGATGAAGGCAGGCTGTTTGACAGAGAAGCTTTTACGAACACAAGCAATGAAACAGTGATGACTGAGGTCATTGCAAAACACACCAGATTGGTACATGTGTGGGGAATTTGTAAAAACCACATCTATCAATGTAGACTTATCAGGGATGTTGGGGTCATACCTGGTGCGGTGGGCTATAATTTGGTGGAGATTTAGAGAGTCGGATTGATGCACAACTTTCTCAGGAGGCTTAAAGGGCCCATATTTTGCTAATATAATGTATTATTATTTTATTGTTGGCCTCCAGTAGTGTAACTTATTGCATCATTCATAGTTTAAAAAACTCATTGTTTATCTTGTACTGGCTCTCACTGCCCCCTTCAGTTCGCCCTCTGTCTGAAACGCTCTGTTTTAGGTCCTGTCCCTTTAAGAACCCCCACCCTCCGAAATACTCCAGGCGGGCAGCGGGGTGAAAGTTTGTTTGCGCAAACCTCTGCCCAGATATAGGACCCGGACCCCACGTTGAGAACCACTGCAAATCACAATCGTGCAGAGAGGGAGGGAGGGAGGGAGAGGGAGACGGAGGGGACGCTGTGTTTGGCTGCAGCAAACACAGCGTCCTCACAGCCTTTGAGATTTACTCTCAAAGGCGAGGAGTGACGATTTTTTTGGTGTGCCGTTTTCCTCAAGGCAGCCTGACGCTGATTTCCCCCCTCTAAACAGAGCTCGATTTAAGTTGTTATTTCGGTCTTTTTCAAAATTATGTTTTCATTTTGTAGTAGTAATGGTGCATATTTATCGATACAAGCAGTGTTTTTATTCCAACATGAACCAATAGTATGTTTAATACTAGATTGAAATGAGGCCAGAATGCAGAAATCCCTTGTGATTACACTGTTGCAGCAGTCTGACTGGCAGTCTACTGGAATGTCAGAACAGGGAAGGGAGGAGCAGGGCATGCGCGCACGCCGCGGGCCCGGGCTAGGTACAGAGCAGTTAACTGACGTCACTCGAACTATGCTCTCGCACAAATCCATGTGCTCTCGTCTACGAGAGTTCATGGGGGGGAGGGGGGGTTCATGGGGGTAACATTAAAACACTTTCACCTATTTATTTGAAGCTTAGCCCATGTTTAATATGACCATCCAAGATTGTAACAACATATATATGATACAAAATTAAGAAATGCATAATATGGCCCCTTTAAGCATGTCCCAATTGAGGTCACCTACAATGAAGACCTCTTGTCTCAAAAATTCTTTGGACGTCTGATACCAGTGGCGAATTACCCTCATTTTCCCGCGCTGTCAGTAATGGGCTCAGCACCCCACGACCAGACGATCCGGCGGCCTCTTGTAGGTGTCCTCCAGCTGCCACTATCGCTGCAGGGGCCACTTCTTCGCACTTCCTCTTCTTCGCTATAGATAATAAATAAAGAGGAGCTGTTAAAGCTATTCAATTGTTTATTGTTTATTGAATGGATCCCCATTAGCTGACGCCATGGCGACAGCTAATCTTCCTGGGGTCCACACAAAAAACGACAAGACATACAAAGTACATGCAATACAATACATAACATAGAACATACATTAAAATGATACTGTGCAATCAAATACTTAGGTGCACAGTATCAGTGCAAACAATACAATAGAAGTTAGAACAGAATAGGAAAAGTATCAACTACATTTGGTTCAGTGAGTCACATGGTCAGCTGCATTAGGTGTGTCTTGAGTTGATTTTTAAATGACGATTTATTTTGTGTCTGAGTTATATGAGGAGGTAGTGAGTTCCAGGATGTTATTGAACGGTAGATAACTGTGCGTTTGAGAAGGTTTGTTCTTGGGGTTGGGGGTATTAAGTGTCCTGAGCTGGCATTCCTGGTGTAATGGTTGTGTCTGCTGCTTATGTTGACTATCTGATGGAAGAAATATTCAGGTGTCTGTTTAAATAATACATTTCTAAAAAACATGATGAGGCTATAGTAAAGTTTAATTTCAACGGGGAACCAAGACAGGCGATCGTGCATATATGCTATATTTGTGTGTGTTGAGCAATGAAGTGCCAATCTGGCAGCTCGATTTTGAACTACCGTAATTGTACTTTGTTTATGTCTTTCTTAGCTGCTGCTGACCATATGACTGAACAGTATTGCAGATGACAAAAGACCAAGGACTGTATTACTTGACAGATAATAGAGGTTGTTAAATAAGCAGAGCACTTTCTAATCATTGCTATGCCTCTCCCCATTTTGGTTACAATGCCGTCAATGTGATCAGACCATGACAATAGTCCATCCAACATAACACCTAGTAGTTTTGTCTTGGAAGATCCCTGAAGATCATCAAAGACACAAACCATCCCCACAACAGTCTGTTCTCCCTGCTACCCTCAGGGAGGAGATACAGGGTCCCAAGAGCACGCACAAATTGCTTGAGGGACTGTTTCTTCTCGCAGGCCACGAGACTCCTTAACATATACAAATAGTGTAGTAGCTGTACTGTACCGCACTGCAGCTGCTACCATCATGTATGACTAATGTTCAACAGTATGTTTAATTAGGTATATGCTACTTGCACCTAACAGAATGTTATTATGTTTAATTATGTTTAAAGTATGTTCATGCCATTTGCACATATGTGCAGTGAATACGCCACTGTCTGTGGCGGGTCTACTGCTTTATTGGTTGTTGCCTCTTGTTTCTATTTTTTTATTTTTATTTTTTGCACTATGTTGTAACGGAGTCTACAGCACAAGAATTTCACACGTGATACTTGTACTACGGAGTGACAATAAAAAATCTTGAATCTTGAATCTTCTTGACCTGTTCAATCGCCATCCCCGACATAGACAGATCCAGCTTTGGGTCACCAATAAGCATACTTATACTTACATGCATACATAAAAACAAAAACAAACCGTCTGAAAAACAGCTTCTACCCCAGAGCTGTCACTGCACTTAAAAATGCACAAATCTGAACTCTCAATACTGCAATATACGGCTGTGCAATACAATACTGTGCAATATACTGCTGTCTGTGCTGTGCAATATATACAGCTGTGCAATACTTAAATGTTTTTGTTTTTATGTTGTCTTTTTATGTCTGTATTTTTATATCAGCTTAGTTTATACTAGCTTGGTTTTAGAGTTTTGTTTTTAACTAAAGTTTTAACTGCACTCGAGTTTTTAACCACACTGAGTTTTTAACTGCATTCAGTCTGAGAGGGGCTACCTCAGTTTTGTTGTATTCGTACAATGACAATAAAGGAAATTCAATAGTTGGACGACGATGATGATGATGGAAATCTCAGTTGTTTTTCTTTCCAATCTGTACTCTACAATAATAGGCATGTTCAAAACTACCTGTACCTACCTTCTTGTGTGTACTACTAAGTACTATCATACTGGTTTAAATGAGCAATTTGATACTTCCCAATCAAGAATTTTGTGCAAAAAGAATTAAACGCCGGCCCCCTTATAGACGCCGGGTCCAACGCCCGAGGCGTTTATTTGAAGTTTTACGGTAATTAATTAAGAGACTGCCAGAGCTTTTTGGGGTTGTTGTTGAAATGTTTTAGAATATGTTTATCGCTGATGAAGGCAGGCTGTGAAGCTTTTACGAACACAAGCAATGAAACAGTGATCATTGCAAAACACACCAGATTGGTACATGTGTGGGGAATTTGTAAAAACCACATCTATCAAAGTAGACTTATCAGGGTTGTTGGGGTCATACCTGGTGCGGTGGGCTATAATTTGGTGGAGGTTTAGAGAGTCGGATTGATGCACAACTTTCTCAGGAGGCTTAAAGTCCCTGGAAACCAGAAATATTTCTTTATTATTTAGCATTTTGAGTTCATCACATCACAGGACCCTATGTTAATAAGCCACCAGCCAAATTTGAACGATGATGAACGTCGCAAAGTATATAAATTTAGGTTTGACAGTCATGGCAAAACTCATGAGAATCAATTATTTTTTAGAGTGTATTTTCTCCCACGGACTGTGTGGGCGTGTCCCGTCTGCAGCAGGGAAATTTCTCTCGGAGAGAGAGGGAGAGAAGGAGAGAGAGAGAATTTAAGAGAGATTGGGTGAGTGTGTGCGTGCGTGTGTGTGTGTGTGTTCGCGCGTTGCTCCGCGGCTCTGAGAGGAAGAGATCTGTCCGTTCTTTGCCCCCACAGCGCTCGCTGAGTGTCCGTCTCCCACTCTGTGTGCCTCTCTCTCTCTCTCTCTCTCTCTCTCTCTCTCTCTCTCTCTCTCTCTCTCTCTCTCTCTCTCTCTCTCTCTCTCTCTCTCTCTCTCTCTCTCTCTCTCTCTCTCTCTCTCTCTCTCTCTCTCGGGACTAGTGAGAGAGAGAGAGAGAGAACAGCATAGCGCTCGGTTATATAGCGCTTATGACGTCATAAGCTCCTGCATTTTAGCACCTCGCGCACTGCTCTCTTCAATGAGGAAGTACCTTGTAGAAGCTTGTAGAAAAGTGTCGATTTTAAGGCTTTGGGTTGAAAGTAATGTATAATAATTTCGGAGGGACACAATTACTAACATAAGACCCTAAATTACATAATTAGAACGTTTTTGTGGATTTTGGTTTCCAGGGACTTTAAGCATGTCCCAATTGAGGTCACCTACAATGAAGACCTCTTGTCTCAAAAATTCTTTGGACGTCTGATACCAGTGGCGAATTACCCTCATTTCCCCACGCTGTCGGTAATGGACTCAGCACCCCATGACCAGACGATCCGGCGGCCTCTTGTAGGCGTCCTCCAGCTGCCACTATCGCTGCAGGGGCCACTTCTTCCCACTTCTTCTTCTTCTTCTTCTTCTTCTTCTTCTTCTTCGCTATAGATAATAAATAAAGAGGAGCTGTTAAAGCTATTCAATTGTTAAATGTGGGCTCAAAAGTCACTCATCCTGATTGCTACTCTTCTCGTCCCTGGTGCCACAATGGTGGAACAAGCTCCCCCTTCGGTCCGGATGCCCAAATCACTGCCCATCTTTTGGCGGAGACTAAAAACACACCATTGTTTTCAGGCTACACCTGGGCCTCTCTTGAACTAACATCTTTCTCCCTCTTAAGAAAATCCAACTGTTACTTCTTCCTTCTCAAACTACTTTCTACAAGTGCTACTCTATTCCTTCAAAAAGTGTTAGATGTCAGGGGCTCACCTGGTAGAAGGCATACCACAAAGGCTTAGTCCTTCGCACAGCTGACCCGGGTTCAAATCTGACCCGTGGTCCTTTGCCCCATGTCATCCCCTCTCTCCCCCCACCTTTCCTGCCTGCCTGCTGTCCTATCTAATAAAGGCAAAATGCAAATCTTAAAAAGGTCTTAGCTGTCATAGACTGTGTTGCATAGTTGATGTATCTACTGTTGACTAAATGTTATATTGTCACTTTGGATAAAAGCATCTGCTAAATGATGTAAGGTAATGTTAAAATATGTTGAGGTTGTTTTCACTGCACTCTTAAAATGTGAAATGGGAGAAGGGGCTTGTCTCCATCAGAGACCTGTATATTGATGGCCAATTTGCGTCCTTTGACCTTCTGAAGAGGGAATTTGAGTTGCCCCAGACACATCTTTATAGATATATACAAAGCTAGACATTATGTCCGATGATCCAAGATCCACGATTTTGAAGTTCTCCCAAATGAACATGCTTTTTTTTAGGTTTTGTTAAGCCCTCCCAACTCCAGGCATCTTATTTCTAGGTTTGTGTGTTTGTTCGATGATTGCATTAAGGCCCCTACTGAGGATCAGAGAGGTGTGGCAGGAGGAACTTAGTGTTGATCTATCTGAAATCATATGGGACAGGAGTCTGTCTGTGGTCCAGCTCTGCTCGGTTAATAGTAGACACCAGCTGATCCAATTTAAAGTTGTTCATCGTCTTCACTATTCCAAACAGAGGTTACACAAGATATATCCTTCTGTCTCACCACTATGTGATAGGTGTCGGGTGTCGGAGGGCACACTGTCCCATGCTTTTTGGTTTTGCCCTTCACTGTCCGGATTCTGGGCCAAAATATTTGACTGGTACTCTAAGGCCTACAGAGTGGCCCTTCGACCGGAGGCGGAGCTCGACATCTTTGGCTGCTCGGAGTCCTCTTTGCTCCTCCCAACGGCGTGCAGCAATCTTTGACACAGGGGATGACTGTTGCCAAGAAAGTAATTCTTAAGGAATGGAAGTCCTTCTCTCCACCTTCTTTTCAGCTCTCGGTTGTGCGTATGGAGAGACTCAGGTTCCAAAGGACTAATTCATTGGGGAAGTTTTTCGTTATCTGGGACCCGTTCCTGGCGTATTTTGACGAGGTAAAAAATGACACCCGGCCGATTATTTATGGACCACTTGTAGTGGATCCTATGCACAGTATATTTTGTTAGCACATGGGCATTTTACGTGACTGGTAGCACCACTTTGCAAAGTTGGAAATGAATTTGTTTTTGTTTTTTGTTTTTTTGTTTTCCCTTTTCCTGTCTGAGTGTTTTTGTTTTTGTTTCTTATGTTCTGAAAAACCATAAAATAAAATATTGGGGGAAAAAAAGTGAAATGGAGTAAACTAAAGTTAGAAAAAGGTGTTGCAGTCGACGAGCTGTTAAATTGACTGGACTTGTGCGGATTGATATGACTGACGTGGCCTATGTGCATGGCACTGGTCTGATACCTTGCAGTAGTGTGTTATACAGAAATACACATAAACAAGGCTGTGTAATAAAAAACAAAAACATACAGCCTGCACTTTGTATGAATTATAGTGTTATAATAAATCATATCTGATGCATGATTTCCCTTTTCCGAAATATCCCTTAAAAAAACATGGCTTACCTTTGCGCCCTGAGCTGCTTTCTGACAAAAGCTGTGCTAGATGGTTCCTGTCGATCTTCATTAAAACCGTCTTGGCCACCTCCAGAGCATTCCCACAGTATTTCTGCGTTATCAGGTCCACTGTCTCCTGCCTGTTTGCTTTCTCCAGCTGGTTCTTTGTGATGGCTTGGAAACCACCCAGGTCAACAAGCTGCAGGAACCACTTGAACCTATCAAACTCTTCAGCTCCCAAATTATCCAGCGTTGACAAGAGCTTCTCTTGATCCTTCTCCATCGTGGCTCCCTGATAAAATCACAGCTCTATAATGAAGCCGACCTCATTAAAGGACTCACCCTTGGACCTGGAGCACCAGCAGCTCCCTCTTTACCTCCGCCATCATCAGCATTATCCTGAGGACACCGAAAACCACACAGAAATAATCGTGTTAGCTAATGTCAAGTTAACCAGCTTTGTATCATTACAAAATCAGTTTATATTCAAAAACTAAACCATTTTGCAGGCATTAATTTAATTTGTTAGAGTTGATTTAAATTGTGGACCAGTGATGTCATTCACAAATGACATCACTGGTCCACAACTTCACTCAAATCTCAAAGGTGGTGAACCCTCAAACCTCAACAACTATAGACCAATATCTAACCTTTCAACACTAGCCAAGATACTGGAAACACTGGTAAGTAACCAGTTGAAGGATTTTCTAGACATCAATGATATTTTATCTTGTAATCAATCTGGGTTTAGAAAATGCCACAGTACAGTCACAGCTGCTACTAAGGTAGTGAATGACATCATTGGGGCTTTAGATAGGAGAGAACATTGTGCTTAGATTTTTATCTAAACTTTAGAGACCTTTGTTTCATCACATTATGGTCCACAGTGTCAAATGCACAAAGGTTATTTAATATTGGACTGATTCTGCTGTTGGCTGGTTCTGTAATTATCTTTCTGACAGGACTCAATGTGTTCAGGCTGATGGTTTTTATTCTGATGTTGTATCTGTCCACAAGGAGGTGCCGCAAGGCTCAGTTTTAGGTCCTTTTTATTTACAGTGTATATCAATAACCTTGGCAAAGATGTTGCTAATGCAAACTTTCATTTTTATGCCGATGACCCCGTCATTTATTGTTGTGCTGCCACTTTGTCTAATACTCTGGAACTCCTACAAATTGGTTTGAACAAAATAGAAACACAACTTCACCAACTAAAACTACTTTTAAATCAGGAGAAAACAAAGTTGATGATTTTTACAAAATCTAAAACAAAAAACGCATAGACGGGTTTCTGTGCAATGTCATCACATAGATGCGCGCGCATCATCGGGGTAGAAAGCCGCTCCACACCTTAGACTGTATGCTCCACACACTCGCTTGAGTTGACTGCTGCCTCGCCTGGAAAGCAGTCGAGAGCAGCCGAGCGCAGTCAGGCGAGGCGTCAACAAGTCGAACACCCCCGACGGCACACTCACTGCTGCTTTTCTTCTTGAACAGTTTTGTCTAACAGCGGTTTGTAAACAAATTAAAACATGCATTAGCGCCACCCACACTCACTGCTCCCTCAGCACTATCTGATTGGTTACACGCCTATGCCACAGACAGGCAAAGAGACAGCTGGTTCAGCCCTCAGCCCCGAGTATGAGAGGGAGCTGAGCCCCGTGGGGTCCCCGTACCATAGGTTGAAAACCACTGACTGACCAGTATTCAAACGGAAACAGCGGTGCTTTGAATCGTGGAGGGAACAACTTGGCAAGCGTAGCAAAAGGTGCACACCGTTTTACAGTTTGAACACACCCTGGCAGTTGCTCACAGCGAGCGGAACTGTCTCTGTGTTTTTCGAGGGGAAGGCAGGCAAGCTGCAGCCAGGCAGCATATCGCCGCGTAAGTTGCATAAACACCACAATCTTGTGATCTATTTCAATGATGACACATGCCCAGTTTCCCAGTTACACCCTAGTTCTCCCCCCTCTCCTTCCCGAACGTAACGTGACGCATCTGTCTCGTTTCACTGCAACTAATTGTTACACTTTCAAAAAGTAATAGCGGCAGTTAAACTGTATTTCACTACAACTTTAAAAATGAGCCTGCTAGAGCCTCTGAAAGACAGTAATTGCGGCCGTGGATGAGGGAGTAGAAAATCGGGGACATTTTCGGGGACAGCTCCATCCGGGGACAGATCACCGAAAAAGGGGACTGTCCCCGAAAATCGGGGACGTCTGGTCACCCTACCCCTCGCTCAATTCCTGGATGCCTATGAATTATGATTAAAGGGATAGGAGATCACAGAATTACCTTTTCTACTGCATGTAGTACGTGTATGCAAGTACCTCATACAACCCCACTTGAAACAAACCAAACTATGTCTTTAATATGTTGACTGATCACATAGACACTCAACAATTGTACCAAGATAACCTGATATTGTTTGACATACTTCAGACTACAACAGATACATAAATGTCTGTCTGAAGGCATTTATTAGTTTCTGTTTCTGACTAAGGAAAGTGGGAAAAACTGTCAAATTCCCCCAAACTAGTGGGTTTCTGTATCTCTTTAACCAAAGCACACACATTTAGGCTATAGACCCCTTATACAGCTGTCAACATTGGAGCTGCGCGCGCATCAAGGAGGTAAAAAGCTGGCATTGACAGACACAGAGAGCTGTGTAAAAGCCGCCGCTGTCAGGACTGCTCTGCGCCCATCTGCGACACACAGTTAGATTTTAGTTTTAAAATGCAGCTCATGCAAGCAAGCTCAGATCATATCAAACAAACATTTATCTTTAAGGTTATTTACCTTTGCTGTCACGACAATGTTTGCTGAGGATGTCGTTGGTGGCACAAAAGTAAAAATGTCAGACCAATTGCCACAGATGAAATAGTTATAACACTAGGACTCAAGGGATTTGAGTTCGGTAAAGTTGGAAATATATTGACAGATTCACACTTCCCGGATCAATAGCTCATAAACGAAGGAAATGCCATTTCCTCATTTAACAGTGCTTGTCCCTCATCTAGCAAAGCCTTCTGCAGGCTCACCGGAATGAGTTTTGAAATGGAGCGACAATGTCCCCCCACCGACATGATTGCAAGTTCTTGGTAAACGACACGATAACGTTTTGGACGTGTACCGCAGCCAACGCGCCGAGTTAACGTTCGAGTAGGCACGGTCTCGCTGTCGCCGCTAGTCGCGGCAAGGCTCCAAGTCGAGGGTGCGCAGAACCCTGTCAGCGCCTTTACTAGATGGGAAAGAGGCGTTGTGTGTGCAGTACAAATGCTTTGATTTTGAGCTATTGACCCGGGAAGTGCGAATCTGTCAATATATTTCCAACTTTATCGAACTAGGGATTTGAAAGCCTTCAGCTCCTGAGACGTGTAGCCAGTGTTGTGAATGAACGTAAGAGCACCGCTCACTGAGCAAGCTCATTATGTTCATGAGCGGTGAGCTTAATTAAATAGAATTGCAACTGCGCAAATATACACGGGCCAAGCGCACAGTAGTGGCAACGTAATGACAGGCACAAATGTCTCCAGTGGAGATGGTCAGGAGTGTTGGTGGCTGTTTTGCCTGTGTGTAAAAATAAAGTGAATGCAGCTGGGCACTATAAGCGCAATTTAGTGGAGGTAAAAACAACAGAAAGCACGATTATGAGGAGAGCCTGACTGAGACGCTCTGGGTGCAGCTATAGGTGGGACTGGGAGGAATGGAGAGGGTTGTGCACACAAGTCCACGGTGTTGTATTGTTTTCATCGATGCACGTGGAGACGGCTCATAAAGTGTGCATTCTGTCACTCTGCCAATTAGGCTCTTTTTTTACGTTACTTGTTTAAATCCCACGATCTAACAACTGCGTGTTACGCTGTGTAAATTCAAAATGTTACTTTGATCTTGCGTTCCATGGAGTTATCCTATGCACACACAAAATAAAGAGACTATCTTTTTTATTTTGTATTTTCGCAGAAGGTATCAGGTATTTTCAAGTCAAAAGGCTCAAGTCCAAGTGAAGTCAAGAGTCATTGGTTGTTAAAAATCCCAAGCTTGATTTTCTGGACTTCATTTACCATAATGCATCACTCCCTCACCTGTTCCTCTTGCACCTCACCCAGCTGCTCACAATGACCTAATCACCCTGCACACTCCCTTTAAAACCTCAGTCAGTTTCACCCCCAGTGGAGAGTTGGCCTGCCACCATTTCTGCAGCACCAAACAAAGAAGCAAATGTTTGCATCACTTTGTTAGAATTGAACCTGTGAAAACCACAAGGTGATGGCCACCAGCCCTGTCTGAAGTTGGAGACCAGTGTGAAACCTGTGCAGTTATTGTGACCTTAATTTAGTGGATGCATAAAGAATGTAAGCTTATATTCCCTTTGTTATTTTTAGTTAGTTCTGGTGGGCACATCAATGTATTAATCCTTTTTTGTTTATCATTGTACAAAAAATCATCCATCCATCAATCCATCCATTCAACCTACGCCGAACCTACTCCAAATAAATGGTTAAACGGCCCTTGGATCCTTGTGTTTTAATGTGCACACCAGTCAGAGGCTCTCTGATCCATCCAAACAGTTTCCTCAACCAACATCTTTGAAATTTAATTATCCCAACAATCAGTCTTTTTCATGGTCCTTCGAACAGCCGGATTGAGCCTCTGACTGGATATGGATCCAAGGGCCGAACTACAGCCTGGGACAGATGCAGGCATAAGACCAAGCAGAGAGAGGAGGCCACCACCATACCTCCAGGACTACCACACCAAATTCCAGAACCAGGCCAGCTCTCCAAGGTCCAATCTGCTGTGGCACCCAGCCTTAAACCTCCTGTGGTGCCCAGCCTTAGTTTTAAACCTGCTGTGGTACCCAGCCTTAGACCTGCTGTGGTGCCCAGCCTTAGACATCCCAGGTTACCAAGTCCTAATGTTAAACCTGCTGTGGTGCCCAGCCTTAGACCTCCCAGGTTACCAAGTCCTAATGTTAAACCTGCTGTGGTGCCCAGCCTTAGACCTCCCATGTTCCCCAGCCCTAGTGTTAAACCTGCTGTGGTGCCCAGCCTTAGACCTCCCATGTTACCCAGCCTTAGACCTCCCAGGTTACCAAGTCCTAGTGTTAAACCTGCTGTGGTGCCCAGCCTTAGACCTCCCATGTTACCCAGCCTTAGACCTCCCAGGTTACCAAGTCCTAGTGTTAAACCTGCTGTGGTGCCCAGCCTTAGACCTCCCATGTTCCCCAGCCCTAGTGTTAAACCTGCTGTGGTGCCCAGCCTTAGACCTCCCATGTTACCCAGCCTTAGACCTCCTGTGGCTCCCAGCCCTAGTCTTGAACCTCCCGTGGAGCCCATCCTTGTCGCCGACCTCCTGTGAGGTCCAGCCCTTGTCTCCGCCTTCCTCTGCGGCGCAGAGTTCTACATCCGGGCCGGCCTCCTGAAGGGTCCTGTCTGTGCCGTTGTCCTCGGCATCGTCCAGGGCTGTTCAGCCCTGCCACCTGGTCGCCCTCCAGACCTGCTGCATCCTTTAAGCCCTGCCCCAGGCCGTCCAGATCCCTTCCCCTTGAATGCCCATGCTGCCCATTACCTCCATGGGGCAGCCTACTAGGAACTGTCACCTGACCAAACCAGCTTGGTATTCCACTTAATTCAAATACTCCATATTTGAAGGGGCGGCTGTTAAAAATCCCAAGCTTGATTTTCTGGACTTCATTTACCATAATGCATCACTCCCTCACCTGTTCCTCTTGCACCTCACCCAGCTGCTCACAATTACCTAATCACCCTGCACACTCCCTTTAAAACTTCAGTCAGTTTCACCCCCAGTGGAGAGTTGGCCTGCCACCATTTCTGCAGCACCAAACAAAGAAGCAAATGTTTGCATCACTTTGTTAGAATTGAACCTGTGAAAACCACAAGGTGATGCCCACCAGCCCTGTCTGAAGTTGGAGACCAGTGTGAAACCTGTGCAGTTATTGTGACCTTAATTTAGTGGATGCATAAAGAATGTAAGCTTATATTCCCTTTGTTATTTTTAGTTAGTTCTGGTGGGCACATCAATGTATTAATCCTTTTTTGTTTATCATTGTACAGAAAATCATCCATCCATTCAACCTACGCCGAACCTACTCCAAATAAATGGTTAAACGGCCCTTGGATCCTTGTGTTTTAATGTGCACACCAGTCAGAGGCTCTCTGATCCATCCAAACAGTTTCCTCAACCAACATATTTGAAATTTAATTATCCCAACAATCAGTCTTTTTCATTGGTGATCAAGTCCAAGTCGAGTTACAAGTCTTTGTTGATTTTGTCAAGTCGAGTCTATAAGTCAATAGATTTGTGAATGTGAGTCCACACCTCTGCTATATAGAATCTAGCCTATATAGATAATTATAGTATAATCATATAAGCAGATTCCACTGTAGCTGGATGTAGGCTATAATATAGAATAATAATATAATATATAGGAATTACAAGATGCAATACAAGATATAGCTTACCATAAGTACCAAATCAATATAAGATACAATACAAGAATTATAGATCTATAGGATCTATAATTTATAGAAACAGCTGCCTGTGAATAACTGGACTGGGGGGGGGGGGGGGGTTAATAGGCTATGTGTTAAAAAAAGTTTTCAGTGCTGTGCCTTTTCTCTGGGTAAACAAGAAGTGAGCTTGAAATGAAGTGAGCTGCTCATTTTCTGGGACTGTGAGCTATAGCTCAAAGTTCAAAATATGAGCTATCAACGTGAACTAGTTCATTTTAAGCTGCATGAGCTGAACTTTGAGCTAGCTCTTGTGAAGTGAGAGCTTGCACAACACTGCGTGTAGCCTATCCCAATACTGTATTATTAACAATGTCCGGTGTCATGCCGAGTTTTGCACCCCCGCCGAGAATTGCATCCCCACCTTCCGGGACCATATTGTAATGATTTATACGGAAACGTAACTGTTTAAACCTGGCTAGTGGCTATATGAGTTATATTTACTCTAAGTCAGTTTTTATAGGGGTCCGCACCTCCGCCAAACTTATTTTTTCATCACTTCTCTTTGGCGAAGCTTTAACTGTTGCTATAGCTACACTCTGCCTACTACGTTATGGCTGCGGTTTGTCAACAATATGCGCGGAGTTATCGATAAGGTCTCTCTCTCTCTGCGCCCCCCCCCCCCCTGTAACACTGCATTATGTAGGCTAATAGCACAACAAAATGCAGCCTACATTTGAATGTGATTTCAGTCTACCCTGTTCACTAGACCAATGACTTTACAGTTGAATAAGTATAATGTAACAACACTCACATTGACTCACCTTCAGCCCATTTCCTCATCTTGCTGTAATGGAGTCTGTCTGAACTACTTGCAACACATTTTACTTTCACTTCAGCAGTTTGCTCCGCCTGTAGCAACATGTAGGGAGAAGTGTTGTCGTGGCATTTTGGTCAACCTGTGGTACGGGTAGCGATATTTTTTTCGGATGATGGCGAAGGCTGGATGCACCCTCACTGTAGTTTCGCTTGCTAGCATGCATGAAAGACGCCACTGTGTGTTTATGTTTTTGATATAGTCTGGTCTCTGGTTTATAATGCTGCCCCGCTACTCTTGTGCGTATGTAGCCTACAGACAAATAAAAAAGAAAAGATAAAAGATTAATGAGAATTGATCAAGGGTTATATAAAAACAGATGTCCATTTACTCATTCTAACACAAGACATGTATTTCAATTGAAATATTAATCAGAGCAACAATGTGATTAAATGTGGAATGACAAGGGAAAAATACACATCTGTGCAATAGGCTATTAGACGTGTATTTTAAAGTAGGCCTAAATAACTCAGAAATCGGGTTTGCAATTTTAACGTTCCATATAATGAAGTATCTCATGCTTGTTGATTTAATGGTTGTTTTGCACCTGCTGCTCACGTTATGAACAAATGCTTAGATGACCATAGCGTCAGCAACAACTAACTGCAGTCTGAATGTTGTTAGCTGTCCAGCAAACACTAATATCTATAGGAATCATGCTTGGAAGTAACCTACTTTCCCCCCCGCTGCATCGTGACATGTTAGGCTCCTTTGAGATACTTCTGGGAGCAGCCGAGTACAGTCAGCCAATCAGAGGCAGAGAGGGGCGGGTCATGCCTTCGCCATCATAGGAAAAAATTACGGGTACGGGCAATCTGTGTTGGGCTTTAAACTCACCTTATTTCTGCACTTTGAAGTCACAGGCAGGGTCGGGTGGGACAAACTTATTATACTTAATTATATCGGAAGCCTAGTTGCGGGAAAAAGTGAGCGGTTCTTGTTATAAAATACAAAGTGTGGTGAAATGCAGGTACTTTTTGCTCGACCAGCGTCTGTCAGCCGAGACATGCGCACTGGATGGCAACATTTCTTCTTCTACATTTCAAGGTGCCGCCACAGCCCCCGACGGCGATGCAGCGCCAGAGTGCTGCGTGTATAAAAGGGGTAGTGCACCTCGATGCGCTCTGTGATTTTCAACAAAGACAAATCAGTGAGAGATTCCAGATGTCTGTCACACATTTACGCAAATTGCCAGCCACCTTAAAAAAAGGCAACAAAAGGAGGCTGCGCGTTCGCACATGGCATTGCACACCAATTGGGAGTCGAAATGAACGCCATTGATAAGGTAGGCCTATTGGAAGGATTTCACTCAATCCAATTGAAAGGACATCAAAAAAAGATCCTGAAAGCCCTGGTGAATGGGGAGCATGTATTAGCTGTGTTACCGACACAGGGTATGACAAAAGTATATGTTTTGGCCTGTATGGACAAATAATGGACAAGGTAAGGTAAGGTGTAATTGTAAACCGCTACAATCATTATTGCACACAAGCCCTACCACATACAGTAAGGCTTTCAGTTAGACATACTGTATGTCCCCTCCAAATTGATAGACAAACAAGGAATATCCATTTAAGAGATAGTTGGTTGTAGATGCATTTTGAAACTGTAAAGCTCCATTTAATATTGGTCATATTTAACAATACCAAAATATACAAACTTTTACAGCATCTGCATTTAAAACCATCCTTAACCCCTCACAAATCAGTATTCCTTGTGTTAAAAGCTGTGTTCCCAAATTGGAAAGGGACAAAGTTATGTATATTTGATTGCCTTAAGCTTATGTGGTAAGGCTGGCCTTGTTTGGAACAATGATTGTAGCTTCACAATCACACTCTGGCTAATACATTTAAAGGGCTACTCCACTTTTTCGAGAGTTTAGCTCATTTGCCACATCCCCCCCACATAACCAAGATACACGTACCATGCCTTACCGGCACTGTCCGTGCAGTTTACAGTGAGCTACAGTCATGAAGTTAGTTAGTATTGCCATAGAATGGAGGCTAATGGTACAGCTGTTAAAAATCCGCCAAAACACACATCTCACGGCGCCAAAATACATGTTGTGCTTCGGGTACTCACCACACAATGAAATATTAATCCAAAATGCACATAATCTGTCTTTTTGGAAGGAAAAGAGGTCGGCGGCCGTATTTGGAAAGTAGTGCCGGCTACCTCTTTTCCTTCCAAAAAGACTTATGTACATTTGTTTGTTATTATTTATTGTTGATTATGTACATTTTGGATTAATATTTCATTGTGTGGTGAGTACCCGAAGCACATAAAATAAAAAAGTAACGCACACCAAAAGTTGTGGTGAGGTGCCAACCAGTGCCGACAACTTAAAGCAAACCCGAAGCACAACATGTATTTTGGTGCCTTGAGATGTGTGTTTTGGCGGATTTTTAACAGCTGTACCATTACCCTCCATTCTATGGCGATACTAACTAACGTCACAACTGTAGCTCACAGTAAACTGTGCGGACAGTGCCAGTAAGGCATGGTGTATCTTGGTTATGTGCGGGGGATGTGGCAAACTCCCGAAAAAGTGGACTATCCCTTTAACTATTAATCCCCTGCATTGCAAGCATTCTCTCTCCAACACAAATCTATTTCTATGGTAGCTGTACCCGGGGGGAAAGCACATGGTCATCGTAATAAGCCCTTTGAAGGCCCTTATGATGGACCAAGTGCATCGATGGACAGAGTTTGGAGTCCCTGCTGCTGCAGTGATGAAGGACATGACAAAGGAGACTATCAAAAGTAGGTTTACTGGTGTAATGCACAGTGCACACACTATACATTGACCAAACTGTTTACATTGTACCAGGGTTGCAGCTCTTTTGAATGATATATATCAGGCACTTTTCAACAACAAATCATGTCAAAATGACGGGCCAATAACTCAGAGATGTTCACATACCAGTCTCGTAAGTCATTCAATGCAAATTTGTTCCCGGTCATGCTTACACATCGGAATTAATCATTAACACTTAACATAAACTCAAAGCAATCTGGAAATCCTCAGCATTTCTGCTTTTAGCCTACGTAGAGTGTGATATTGTAGATATGAAGAAAGCTTGGCACAGCAATTTTGAGATGATGGAGCACACGAGGCTCAAACTCAGAGACTCGGGTAGGCTACATTCAAGCACGTTAGGACCTCTTTGGTCTTTATAAATCAAAGTACTTAGTACTTGAGTGTGTCTTTCCAGACCTCACACAACCAATAGCAGTTAGAAATCAATAAATATGGTGAATGGTAAATGGACTGCATTTATATAGTGCTTTTATCCAAAGCGCTTTACAATGTGCCTACATTCACCCATTCACACACCGAAGGCGGCAAGCTGCCACGCAGGGTGCTGGCACAGCCATCGGGAGCAATCCTTGTTTACACAGGACACCGAACGCAAGCAGAACTGAAGCTTGAAGCAGGCACAAGCTGAAGGTACGCCTTACCGTTCACACAGGACGCCTTCTCTTTTCCTCTCAGCGCCTACTCTCGCGCCTTGAAGCCGCCCACAACTCACACGTCAGACGTCACGCTTGGAAAATCGGCGTCAATCCTGATTGATCGCTTCAGCGTGGCGTGACCGTGGCTTCGGCAAGGCGTCAGCATGGCACACGTGCAGTAGCCTGGGTAAACCCAGCCCCCAGTGACCTGCTCTCAGGCTCACCCTGCTTACAGCTAGTGACTGGGAACTGAGAGAGCAGGTCACGTGGGGGCTGGGTTTACCTAGGCTACACATGCAGGTGGTGTGAACAGCTTCGCCTGTTAACAAGGATGCCTAAATTAAACTTGTGGGTTCAGCGTAGTGTCACAGAGTGATATGTGATTGACATGTGATTGTCAGGGACCCCCTTTGTTTAATTATAATATGTCAATTTACGTCTTTGCATCAGAGGATCAAACAGGAAGTGGGAGTGGCTTAGAGATTATATCAGTGGCATTTCAGGTGCGCAGGCCCCGCTCTCTGCCATGTTGGTCTGCTAGTCTGATCAGGAAGCCATGTATCGCTCCTGTTCCCCAGTTCTCCTTTCCACGTGTATGGGTGTGACTGTGTGTGTGAGATATTATTTAGAATTAGCGTCCCTAATCTACTGGACGGGAGCTGCTGATGGCCAGCTTCCATACTACCGACTGAGCTGTCCACACAAGCCGGGCTGTCTATAGCTGGCATCGCCCCGGCCTGTTAGCAGGTAAGCTGCTCTCGACCATATTGGTGGCTTCTTGTTTGATAATTCTGGTCAAAGACGTTCTGTGTTATTGTGACGAGGTTTGGATGGACTAGACACGAGCTTAATTCTATTTTGAGAACCAGACTCTGTCACAGTAGGTAGAGCTTTGGTTCGGTGTACGGTGTGAACGCGGGCTTAGGCTGGTAGGCGGGGTTGGGCCGAAGCGTAACCCTTCGCTTGTCATCAGCAAATACCAAGCAAGACTGTTGGACCGACAGGGCAATCAAGTCGCCAACCCTCTTGCCTGAAGACAAGGCTAACAGCAGCACAGTCTTCAAGGACAGGAACTTCAGGTCCACAGTTTCCAAGGGCTCGAACGGGGGACCCGAGAAACCCTCCAACACCGTGACTAAGTCCCACTTAGGGAAGATATTGCGTACCCGCGGCCACAGTCTGCGCTCCCCTTTCATAAACCGAGAGACCAACAGGAGGCTCCCCACCGGTTTCCCTTCGATCTCCATGTGACAGGCCGATATGGCCGCTACATAGACCTTAAGGGACTGAGGGGACTGGCCCGCATCAAACAGGCTCTGCAGGAAACAGAGGATGGGCTGAACGCCACAACTCACTGGATCCTCGCACCAATGGGAGAAGACGCAGGCGCAGAGAGTGGTTAGGTGGCGCTGCTGGCGCCGCTCACCAAACGTCTGGAAACCGAGACTACTAAAGTAGTGGTTCTCCAACTTTTTTGGCTTTAGTACCGCCTTTCCCTGATTTCTGAGTCCAAGTACCCCCTTTATCCGACTGCAACATTTTGTTTAGAAAACTCCAAGAGAAACCCATAGCATCTGATGTAATGAATGATTGGAACCTACCTTTTGAAGAACATACCATTAAAAAATAAGAAGTGGAGTAAAGAGTTGCGATTAATGCCTCGCGAGCAGATTCATTTGAATGTTTCATTTATTTTCATGATTTATTGTCACATTTTTCCATTTTCCCCTTTCTCTCAAGTACCCCCTGTAGTACATGCACGTACGTGGAGGCTACCCCAGTTTGGGAACCCCTGCCCTATAAAAGCAATGGCTGTTAGACTTTCTCAGCCTGGGGCACAATTTTATATATATATATATATATATATATATATATATATATATATATATATATATATATATATATATATTTTAACAGACTGGTCAAATCCATTGTGCAAATTATAAATACATATTTCCACAGATTTCTTTATTGTTGCTACAATCTTTGCTATATTGCTGTTCTTACCAACCACCAGCAGGCGTCACTGGTGTCAGTCTGTAGACCATCAACATATCAGTTTCTAGCCCTGCGTGTGGAATTGTCTTGGTGTGCTTCAATGCAAACAGACTTGTCGTTCCAGCAGCTAGATTGACATTGCTTTTAGATTGTCCTTCAGACACGGCTCTGAGTCCCAGCTGAGTCCATCTGCGGTACTACAGATGGACCGCATCTCAGCTCTCCATCCTGTTTCAATCTGCTGCAAAAATATGCCAGAAAGAGGTCCCCTCTTGTCCTTATCATGACTTCTTCCCTTCTTCCTTCCAAGACCTCACCTCTTGATGTGGCTCAGCTTCTCGCACATGATTGACAGGTACTGGGTCAGCTTCACCAAGGCAATGATGATGGTCCCTCCGATCAAAGTGCAGGTTGGCCAGAACAGGCAGTGGAAGACGGCGACCCGCCCATAGATCTGGGTCAAGATGGCGCTGTCCACTCGGTCCGTAGGATCCACAAAACATGGAATTGTGTGCTGAGACCTGAGACGCTCAGAAATGTTCTGGACCATAGCATGAGTTGCTGCATAGTCCTTGCGGCACTTTGGGATGTAGAAGCACTGCGGAAAGGATAACGAGAGAGACATACAAAATATTGTAGAGAGCCAAATTGTGTGCAACTCCTCCCATAATGTATCCTTTGTCAGTATTATTATTATCATTACAATTTAAAATACCTTGAAAGGACCACACAAATCAGTTCTTCAGTTGTGAGTAAGGTAGGAAATCTTCCATATAAATGTACTATGGAGTAAAATATTTCAGCTTGGGTTCAACTGATACTGTATATAGGTTTTTGATCTAAAACACACTAAGACACTTTTTGACGAGCAGCATCATCTATGGGTATGGAATTAAATAAGGGCCAAATATATTTTGAGCTTGAGAAACATTGTTTGTAAACTTTGAACTTGAACTTTGAACTTGTATGTCTGTAAATAAAACTTGTACCTGTAAAAATATCTTGTCCATCTGAGAGAAAGTTTTGTGCATCTGCAACCCATTTTTGTATCGGCAACCCATTTTTGTATCTGTAGACATATCTTGTGCATCTGGGAATAAGTTTTGTACACACGGATAGAATTTGTGCGTCTTCAAAAATATTTTTTACAAGTACAAAAATTTCCTACGTTCGTGTGCGACCTTGAATGCAGCACTTGCAAATTTCCTACGTTCGTGTGCGACCCTGAAAGCACCACGGACAAATTCATATTGCGAGCTTGGATGTCTGTTTACAAGTACAGATTTTCTTTACGAGTACGAATTCTGCCACCCAACCATGTCAACTTGGGGCCATAAATCTGAGCGGACTGGCCAATCAGGTTAGACCCAGTCCCCTCCCACTGAATATCGGATCGTATCGAATAAAACAATTGACAATTGACCAGAAACTCAACCAGAAACTTCTTCCGCCTTAAACAAACAGACAAACGACAAACAGAGCTTTGGTAGTTTGGAAGGAATACGAGCTTCAGGTAAGTGGCCACTTGAAGTAAATCGACATAAAGTAGAAGTTTTGTTGGTTTTATGAGACATTTAACTGCACGACCAGGGAGCCATTTCATAGCATGTTACTACACAGGCTTTCCCAGTGAGCTAACTGACGCTAGCTAGGTTAGCTAATGTTAGCTAGCTGCTTCATTCAATTTCCCAAAATAAACTAAATCACTATTTAACCCGCTAGCGTAAGGGGTAATTTGACTCTAACGTTACAGCTCACGTAAGCTATAAAGACTGTGTCCAGTCTTAGTACAGTTAATTTAGTAGCTGGCTAACGTATCCTGGCTAGCTGGGGACTGCCCCCTAGTCCGATACCTCACGAGTCCGACACCTCATGGTTTTGGCTAGTATGTCAATGAATCATTACATTTTATTATTTAACGCTATATAGCGTTACTGTAGGTCTGCTGTTGTACTGGGTCAGGCGATTGGCTGGTATTAGTAGCGTTATGAGTGAGGTACTTCACACAGCCTCACAAACTAGTGTCACGAACTAACGTTAAATCTGCAAGTACAAAGGGCACGTTTGTATAATAGTAATAGTAATAATAGAATAACAGTCATTATATTGAACGTGACATGACGGCCTATGTGACGTTATTGTAAGACCCTGGAGCATTAGCTATCGGATAGCTATGAACGTTACTACTCCAAACAATCAATCAATCAAATGTATATGAATATGGCGTTACTGTAGGGCTACTGTTGTACGGGTCAGCCGAGTAACGTTAAAGCAATGAATACATATTCATGCCTTAAAATCGTGAAATAGTCTAAATTAACGTTAGCGTCCTTGGGCTAGCCAAACTCAATTCAAATGCATGCCGTTTTGCTGCGGTTCAAAAGTGACAATAACAGGCGTTTCAGGTTATAATAGTAATTGTATTCCCTCAGAGTAACTGCTCAGTGTATTCAATGCATGTCGAATTGAAGAGTGGCGCCATGTAATCCACTTTATTATGCTTAAAAATTGCGATACATAACCCAACTAAGGTCAGCGTCACTGATTTGCATTAGCTTATAGCTGTGCTGTGTCTGTATAGTTCTGTATAGCTCTAATGTAGTCATGTGTACAGCACTGCAGATTGTAGCTTGCTATCTAACCTAGAGCAGAGGTTTTCAGAGTCCAATGGCCACAGGCAGGAATGATTTCCTGTGCCTCTCCTTGCATCTAGGTGGGATCAGCCTCTCACTGAACGTACTCCTGTGTTTGACTAGCACGCCGTGGAATGGGTGCGAGTCATTGCTCATGATGGAGCGTAGCCTGGACAAAGTCATCTTCTCCGACACCGCAGTCAGAGAGCCCAGATCCAGCCCCACAATGTCCCTGACACAGAGAACCGTGGAAACCCCGTTCTTAAAGGTGAGTGTTGTTGTGACTTGCCTTGTTATTTGCAGCTGGTCTGTCCTCCATCAAGTTGTCAGTGGTTAATGGTGTGTACACTGGCCTGGCCTGGGTACCATGATGGGAGGCCAGCTTGGTGAGTAGCCTAGGCCTACAATATTTGACAATTTTTGTTTCTCATCTGATTTCTATTTTATTCTTCTTTTTAATGTTTTGTGTTTCTTTGTATTCCCTCATACATAGCTTACATTTCCTCATATTGTTATTTTTCCTCCCTGTAAATCACAACCTTTCTTTTGGATGAATATCATGTAGATAAATATGGGGTAGGGTCGATAGTATAGATACAGTCTAGTATAGATACGAGACTAGATGGTGGGGGAAAACCATTTTAGCCCCATGGCCCATGGCTGTATTTTAATGGTGTTGTTTCTGTTGCCATGGCAGCAGTCTGTCCACTAATGGGAATGTAATGGCTTAAGTGTTATAAGAAGGCAGTATGTTGCCAATACAACATTGAGATTCCAAAGAGCTATAAAACAAGCCGGTGGTGTAGGATTGCATGGAGGCTGTTCCTTCTGATATCTAGTCTATCACAGTTAATGCGATATCTCCATCCTCAGACCTTTCCTTCTATTCCTCTGTCTCCAGGTCGCGGCAGCCGCGGAGTTCCTGAAGCAGTTGAAGCCGTACGTGGAGGAGGGCATCATCCGAGCCTTCCACTGCGCCACCGTGACGTGTTCAATGCTCACGCAATCCATTAGTTAGAAAAAATATCAAACAAAATTATTACTACTTTGTCTCTTGAAGTGTTAATATCAACAATTTAATTTTTCATTATGTAAGGATGGATTCTTTTGAATGAGTTTCAGACAGTAGCATTCTTTCTACAAAATTATGACTGACCCATAGAATTGGTCAACTAATACTCATACTATAACTAATAACAATAACTAGCATAGCAATAAGATTTTGACAGGGTTGCAATTATTGAACTGTTTTGGTCAATTCAGTAGGAATCAGCTGACCTAGGAGTTCCTGGTTGAAAATTACACCCAGCCGAGGGAGTACACAGGTGAGTGATCAGGGACAGGGAGAGACAATTTTATTGAAGCAGGCACAAGTATATAAGACAATAAACATTTTAAATTTAAAGCATAGGCCTACAATGTTTTAGTTGAACTATGAAGCTTTTGCACACACACAAAAAGTTTTTATTTTTATTTTCCTGAACACTTTTCGTGGACCCCCTGGCAAAGTGCCACGGACCCCCATTTGAGTCTGGTCTAACTGTCTCTCTCTCTGCCACGCCGACATTGTCCATCTAGTGCAGGATTGTCCAAACTTTTTTGAATTGGGGGTGAGGCGGCCGTGCAGGTGCTTCTCACCTCATATGGGTGTTATTAAAAAATATAAATAAAAATCACATACAATTGTACTTTGTTTGCCATCTGAAAACAGTAGTTCTGCATGTGCTGTTCCTACCTGGTGTTTCTACAAACTGTATGATAGTGCTGTCATTGTTAGGTGAAGGAAACAAATGCAAATTGAACTTGCTTGATTAACCAATAAAAAAATCTGTCCACGGGCCACAATTGGCCCCAGGGCCGGACTTTGGACATGCCTGGTCCTGAATAAATGCATCAGGGATAGGTTCTAGTCTTGTTTTGCATGGAAGAAGGTAGTAAGAGCAAACTGTTAAATCATTTTCTCATGTGTTACAGCCATCCTCAACCAGATACAACCCTGTCTGGCACTGGCCAGGAGTCACATCTGACAGCAGAAGACACAGAGGACAGCAGGACAGAAACAACAAGCCACTCTACCAGAGTCGGTAATAAGGCAATACAAGTACACAGGCAATATTATGTTGAAGCTCTTGTTTTGTTACACATTTTTCCTGTCCTTGGAAAATAATAATTCAGCTGAAATTAATATTGATATGAAACAAACTTTTTTTTTTTACTTGACAGCATTAATGAATACTAAAATTATATCTAATCATGATGATCTACCCGCAAATTATTCTTCAGCTACATTACTTGATCTTGGCCTGTGTTCACAGGGTACCTACACAGGTGTGGAAAGTCTGGAAACGCATTAAAAATGAATCTAATAATTTACAGGTCTTGAATATTTTGGGAATTTAAATGTTATAATGTTGTATAACAATGTTGTATTACATAATGTTATGTTGTGGAGCAGGGTAGGAAAAATACACTTTTAAGGGCTTTTTTTTGCCCTTGTGAGATATGTTTGGGGCATTGTGGATCATTTCCACAGCATGCATGGCCAATATTCAATAGGTAGTGACTCCCATCACTAAGCTTTCTGTTTAGTAATATGCTGTGGGTTCAAAACAAACTGTTTATATTTAATTTCTGCCCTTATAGATCCTTCAGGCATCTCTCCCTCATCTCTCCTCCCGTAACATCTCCACCAGTCTCAGTCCCGGGGCTGATCGGGATATCAGCCAGTGGAGTGCTCACCGCATCAGCCTATGTGGATGAAGATCACAGCTGGTGTGCAGCTCCTCGACGCAGCTGAACACCACAAATATATGTAGATGGGGAGATAACAGGAGAGAGTGAAAGCTATTACCAAGTATATGCACTACATTCTATTGGGCTAACTTCTAGTCATTGAAACTCACACCAGAAACACTGTGTTTTGTCCACGCCTCGCTCTGTTTTGCCCGGTGCTGCCCTGTCCCGCTCACACCTTGCTCACACCTTACCCACTTCATGCCTGGCTGCTCGAGTGCAGCACGCTGCATGCTTGAAAAACAGTGAATAGTAGTAGAATAGTAGAATCTTAAAGTATAGTACAACAGTATGTATTGGGTGCATCAAACATTTGATATTTGTGATCATGCTGCTTTAATAAACAAGGGAAGATTGAGAACAGTAATTTGGTGGGCAATCCCGGCAGTGCAATGTATTGCGGGATCAAGACAAGTTCTATGAAGTGTAAAGTAATATATACATTTATTCCTAAAATATAATCAAAACATTTACACTATGAACACTACATCTGTATACATAGCAATTTACTATTGAAAAATGTTTTTTGGGGTGGGGGGGACATTGTTTGTCCTTGTGATTGTAATTGTGGATAAAAACTATTAAACATTGTTTACCAAGTAAAGCCTTTTAAATGTTGTAGTTTCATCTTTGGTGATCATTTGCACTCATGAGATGATAATGATGTTTAAAAATATGTGTTTGCCAATTTGTTATTGTTTAGCCATAAGTGTTTTCCAGATGTCTTTCAGAAAAAGAAAGCGACAGCTCCAGAAAGTTGACTGGAGTGTGGCCGCTCACAGACTGGTTCCCATGAATGCAGGCCAACCCAACAGACTCTTGGGTTATGCAGGAATGCTTACTGTATAGTTTCACTAACTTCCTGGATGCCTAGGGGATAATGATTATTTGATCTCAACAACTGAGACAAGATGGCTAGTCTAGACTATACAAAATGCACCATTGCTGATGAGTAAAATAATATTTTCAGTTGAAAGTCAACATTAAATAAACAAATAAAACATTAACAACAAGTTGCTTCAGATATCAACTTAATATAATATATACTGTCAAAAGTCCTGGAGAGAATTCTGCTGGACAGAGTTAAGGAGTTAATCTACTCCACAGACAAGCAGTTTGGTTTTAAAGCAAATGGCACACTGACCTCTGTATGCCTTAAAGGAAATTGTAAACAAATACAGATGGCAAAACCTCTAATTTCTTTTATGTTTTATTGATGCTTCTAAAGCCTTTGACCGTCAACCATAAAAAAAACTCATGCTATGTCAAAGAGGTTTGCCCAGCTATATTGTTAGGATTCTGGCCTTTTGGTATGCCCATCAGACTATGCAAGTTAAATGGAGCAACATATCAACCCTTTTTGGGGTTAGTAATGGGGTCCGTCAAGGTGGAATCTTATCCCTTCCCAGTTCTTTTTAATCTGTATGTTGATGATTTGTCCAAGCAACTGAATGGTTGTAACACTGGGTGCCTTATTGGTAATACCCTAGTGAACCATTTAATGTACACAGATGATCTTGTTGTTCTGAGCCCAAGTAGTGCTGGTCTCCAGCAGCTCCTCACAATATGTACTGAATATGGTTTGGTACATGATATCAAATACAATGCCAGTAAGTGTTGTCTTAATTTGCAGGACCAAAGAGGACAAATGCTTGACATTTCCTGTTTTTAAATTGTCTGATAATAACCTTACTGTTTGTGATAATGTTAAATATCTAGGTCATTTTATTTCAGAGCAATTGTCAGATGAAGTTTAACATGTGTACAGATGGAGTGAAGGTGTCTCTGTTTAGAGCATACTGCACACCACTCTACACTGCTCACCTGTGGTCAGATTATAGGAGTCGGAGGTCAAGCATGCACAGACTTGAAGTGGCATATAATGCCATGAGAATATTGCTCAGGAGACCTAGATGGAGCTCTGCAAGTGAGATGTTTGTCACGGCATGTGTTAACACCTTCCAGGCACTGTTGAGGAATCTGATGTAGCCTACTGTATAAATATCTGTCGACTGAATGTCTCACATAATGTCATTATCAACATACAAGGGAGATGGGTGGGGGGAGGGATGCGGTTGGGATTTATTTGTTTATTTTGTCTTGTTTTATTTTACGCAATGTGCGTGTGCTCAAGCAGAGATGTTTATGGATCTGTAATATTGTCAACGAATGAGCAACTGTACGAAAAATAAAATAAATCTTGAAAAAAAAAATGTCATTATCAAGCTGTTGCTAAGTCCCTACTGTAGTGATGTCAGATATCAGTCACCTCTGGTATGTCGCTCTTATGAACACTGCACTATTTATTTGACTATTGCTTTTTTCCTACAGTCTGTAGGGATTCTTCTTGTTTTTCAAATTCAGTGTTTACATGTGTTTCAGTATGTACAAAATATGATTATCATCAAAACTTGCTTTTATACAGATCATATCGACATAGGTAAATATCTGTTATCAGCCATAACGGCAATGTTAATGTTGGTTATCGGTATTGGCCAAGATTTTCATATTGGTGCTCACTTGCATAATGTGAAAATGAATGTTATTGACCCAGTGTGTAGCCAGTCTACCCAGTTAGTGAGTGAATGTCCAAACAATGATGTATCTTTGAGGTTTTCATTTATTGTAGAATGATGTTGCAGACAGAAATAGATTTCCTTGATGCAATTAACATGATCGTGAAGTGATCCACATGATTTGCTGTTTAACAGAGTGGCTTGACAATTATTCTCTACACTTAGGCTAAGACCTATGTTAAAATTCCCATTCACCTGTGAGCTTGACACCTGAGATCAGCATTACCTCATAGAAGACTAGGTACATACTACCATCTAGTGGTCAAAATGTTTTTCAGCCAAAGACCACTTACAAGATGGAACATATACCGGGGACCCCCTCATTCTGATTTGTGATTTTGGGCTAAGCTTTATTGTTTCCACGGTAACGTGCTTTACTTTTAAATTGATAGGTTTGTTAGATTAGAATGTAATCCATGAACCATTTTAGATTCAAAGGATAAAATATTTTCATTGAACTATGAAGATTTTGCAAAAAAAAGCTTTCATTTTTATTTTCTTGAAAACTTTTCGCGGAACCCCAGGCAAGTGCCAGGGGGTCCCCGGACCCCCATACCACTGGTGTAAAATACCACCCATGATTCAAATCCTACAAATAAGAACAGAAATGGACAATGACAACAGGAGAGACTACATAACATTTCACTCGGACTAAAACGTCCAAAAAATTCAGATTTAAAGAAAATATTTTTTGAATGTTTTTTTTTTGAGAGACTTGACTTGGACTTGCCCCTCAAAGACTTGAGACTTGACTTGGACTTGAGCTCAAAGACTTGAGACTTGACTTAGACTTGCAAAAAATGACTTGAGTATCTCTGATCAAGCATGCCTCACCAAACGTTAAAACGGAACCATAAATGCAGTTATTGCAGAAATAAACTCATTAACAATTAAACAAGAACATATATGCATCTCCTTACGACAGTCCATAACCCGGGTCAACATCAACACTCGCGATAGCGGCAAGGATTTCCTCTTCAAATCTTTCGTAGTCTTTGTAACGTTCTGGGAGTTTAAGCAGGTTGAAGCAGGTTGAAGACTTTGGGTATGCGAAGCCATCCTGCGGAGTCGGCACTGGGAAGCACATTCCAGCCCACCCAGAACTGCACAAGTTTCCCAAGCAGGTTTGGACAGTGGACAGGCAGGTCTGTCTGGATCAGGTCCCGGAGGTATTCTTTGGAAACAACCAGCTTTGGTGTGCTGTTCTTCTCCCATTGATTTCATTGTCGATGAGGGTGACCAGCTGGGAAAGGCCTTCAAGTACCTTAAATAAAGTTTATATTTGTCACTAAAAGTCAACATAGTCATTCATTCATTCATTCACAGGCCTCAATTGTCAAAGCAGAGTAAGATAATTTTAGAGCATAAAACAATTGTATTCATATTTCAAACAACAGGATTGTTATTTTATCTATTTCGGCTTAGGGCTGCAAAGTTTAAAATGATAATAGTGATTAACACGTTCACTGCCATTGACGTATTAATACGTCAAAAATAATCCAACGGTTGACTGCCATTGACGTATTAATACGTCAAAAAAATCGATTTTCTTTTTTTTGACGGTGCTACGTGGATCAATGTTCCCCGCGTCTCCTATGGAGATATTGGAAGTATTGAATGTGTATAATCTATTTTACCGACCAGCTAGGTGGCGACGGTCCTCTCCCGACAGAGAGAAAGTCAACCAAGGCGGCTGCTTCCTCCATTCTCAAGGAAATGGCTTGGCGATTTTACAGTCAGAAACGAACGAGCCTCATTCTCATACTGTAGGCGGGGACGCTTTCGCGCTGCTGCGGTGGGGGGTTCCAGAAATGGACTGGGTGGGCAGCATAAAGCCTAGAGTCGCACGGGGCTTCATCGGGGCTCTCAAACCCAAGAGACGAGTGAGACCTATCCACACTTGCTGCCAGGGAGGGAGGCTGCTCAAACTCGCTGCCAGGGAGGGAGGCTGCTCAAACTCGCAGCAGCAGCAGCAGCAGCAGAGCACTCGCTTGTGACAAACGCAGGCTGAAAGCCACTAGACACGCCCACGGAGGGAGGAGTTGAAGGAGAGGGCGTTCGGAACTATATTGTTTAGATGTCTGATCTCTCACTGATGTCAAAAATAAATGGTTAAAGTGACTGTTCTGCCTGTTTGATTGAATTTCACAAAACTGCGATTATCTCAGCTTTCACTCTCAGACGCTAAAACCATGCTGTACTCAACGGCTAATATCTACATAACTACTAACTCTACAAACTAACTCTTTTAGACAGAGAAAGCACACATTCTATTAGTACTTTTGTGAACTTTGTGTTGACAAACTCCAAGCAGAAAAGAATCCTCGGCTCTTGTAAAATGAGCCAGAATCCTCAAAAAACGGCTTGGCAAAAGCTACCTACAGCAAAAAAAAAATGGCTGGCAGTCAATGTGTTAATATAACACCCTCTGACACTGACTACTGTCAGTACAATGTTACACCAAAAAAAGAAACAATATTCTGCAGTTGTAGAGTGGATGAAGTTATGGCCCTCTGCCGCCTGTCATCCCCCCTCTCTCCTGTCTACAACTTTCCTACGTAATAAAGGCCAAAAAAAGACACCTACAGTTCTCCACTCTCTCCATAGCTCCTCATCAAACAACGCATCACCTTCAAAGCCCACCACAGCCTGGCGCCCCCCTTATCTGACTAACCTCCTCCTCTCCCATCGCCCCACCCAAACCCTCCGATCCTCATCCACTGTTTCGCTCACTGTTCCTCCATACAAATTCCACAGCTTTGGAGATCGAGCATTCTCGAGAGCAGCACCACGACTTTGGAACTCTCTTCACAAGCCTGTCAGAGACTCACCCTCACTCTCCACTTTCAAATCCCGACTCAAGACCTACCTGTTCTCCCAAGCGTACAACCTACCCTACCCTTAACCACATCTTCCGCCCATGTCACGCCCCCTCAACTCCCCTCCACCCGATTAGTTGTGTTATTTGTATGTTTGTTTTTTTCTGTTTACTGTGGACTCGAGATTGTCAGCGTCTTTGAGTCATTGAAAAGCAGCTATACAAAATACATTTAATTGTTATTATTCGATAAAGGTGAAAATATGCCCCAGACATAATCCATGAAATGAATAAAGAAGAACGAGTTCCATTTACATACAAGGGCAGTTAAGGAATAGCACCGCTTTCAAATGGTTAGAATAAGTATAGTGACTTCTGCCTTTTAATTCAACATACTCTTGCTTGGGAATGTGCATTCGATTGTCTGACAATGCCACTTTGTGTCCATGTCAGCGAGGTTGCTGAGATATCAAGGCACATGGAAGAAAGAGCAGTGAACTTACCTCCTGTGGGAAGTCTAAGCGAGCAGAGAGTGAGTTTATTAGAGTCATTTCACTCCGGCAGATAAACTCAACATAGTCCACGTCCAAGGGCTGTCGCTGACAGGCCTGCTCCAATCTAGAGCGCAGTCTGTTTAACACAAGACTTCCCACCATCACCTGTCAAAGAGATCATGAAATATGCTTTATATAAAAGCATCAGGCCTTATTGGAAAATACGTTGAATACACAGTCCAGGATGCTATCAAGTGCTATAAAAACACAAACACTACAGCAACCTAGCCTACACCAAACAAGCAAAACATGTGTGAATCAAATTGATTTACAATTGCACAAGTGGAAATGAGACGTTAAAACACAAGTTAAATCACAAGTCACAACCCAAAGTCACAGCTTGTGGTGGGACATCAACATTAAAGCCCCACTATTTGGGGAAACTGCACCCTCACCTACATGCTACTCTTCTCATTCAGGTATCAGCCTTGTAGTAAGTAACTTAAGTAACCTTGGAGTAACCAGCCAATTGTGCAAAGTGTTTCTTTTCTACCTCCAAATAATTATTCTGTTATATACGGTATATAAATTCAGGTCCATGAGTGAAAAAGTTGCAACTTCTATTTTTCAGAAAAGTATTTAAATGTCCTCAATGGAGACTGACAATTGAACGAATGTCTAATGGAATGGACACTGTTATGGGCAAGCCTGGGTCTCACACAATATAGTGTTGCTTGTAACACATATATGCTTGCCTATTAGTAAGGTAGCCTACAAATGGCGAAAAAAAATAAAAAATGATTGAAAATAATTTAGGCTAAGCTGAGCACAGGCAAGGACAGTTGCAACTATTTTGCCTGAACAAAATAGAATATGGTTTTGATGTATTGAAAATCATACTGTCAGTATTTTTAAATACATGGTATACCGTAATACCTTAGTACCGACCAAAGCCTAATCGAAAGTATCATAAGTCACGGGTGGAATGGTGGATAAACATTGCATTTCCTTTAAAGCCCTTTCTAATAAATGCCCTCCGTTAGTTTGGTAGTGCAAATATAATATTTTTAGTACAAAGGGGTTAAGAAATGCTTTCATCAGCTCAGCATTAACATGACACGGCTCTGAGAGATGAGGGAATGAAATAAAGCAGATATCCGAAAGTACAAACCGAAACAGATGAGAGAACACTCATGAACACTGCGGTTGGGCAGTCGGGTGTGCAGCTTTCTTAGAGGCGGGTCCATCTCGATCGTGGCCAAGGACGACTTGGCACATACAAAGATATAATGGAAACCGAAATCAGCGCGGAACGGCATGACTTGTTGTGGCCAAAGGTGTCAGTAGAAAAGCCCTAAAGTTTACATGCTGTGGGGAACAGGCATTCAGGGTGCAGAGTGGGAATGATAGAAATCCCAGTCTATCTATTAGAAGTCAGCGTGTGTTCCATCAAAATGATTTAAAGGGCATTATATTAACGTAAAGAAAAAGTTGCATAATGGGGCTGCAACAGAGAAACAACGCAATGCACTTTCCTGTACAGCAAGAAGTTGGTAGTGCTGCACAGCTGATACAGATTCTGTTTATAGAAATAAGCATTTTCTGATAACCCACCTGAGATTCAGCAGAAGTGCCTGGGGGGTCGGTGGTCGAGGGAGGCGCACACACAATTTCTCCGTTGTCCTAGTGAAGTAAAAAGCAAACCATTATTTGATATTGCAAATTTAATTCTCAACCATATTCAGTCAGTCACTGGATCATGTGACTGTGAATAATATGACCTGTCTCCCAAGTAAAAAGCTGCAGGCTGACAGGTTTTCCGACCAATTACTTGAGGTTAGTTCAAGTGAGGCTGCTACCGAGCGGGGTAGCTTCAGAGTGTAACTTACCATGGTAACTGACCTGGAGTTCATCTAATCGAACTTCTTGGAATCTAAAATCCCAGATTTCTCTAGTCTAAACTATGGGTTGGGAAAATTCCAGTGTTGGGCAGTAGCTAGCAACAAATAGTGAAGCTATTTGTTGCTAGCGTGCTACATTTCTCTGGGGATAGCTTAAATGTAGTGAAGCTTATTTTTAATGTAGAGTAGCTGGTAGCTTAGCTCACCATATTGTCAAAGTAGCTTGCCCAACACTAATAAATCTAGAAATAGGTTGAATTCAAAGTGTTTTCCCTCACACACACACACACACACACACACACACACACACACACACACACACACACACACACACACACACACACACACACACACACACACAATGTAAAGTAGCAAGCTACTTTTATTTTGGCATGGAGCCTGTAGCTGAGCGTGCTATATAATGAAAAAACATTGCATGGATGCAACTGGGACGTATCCTCAGTGATGTACCCTGGGGTCATTGGATGTTTCGGGTCTCGCAACATCATACACCCTCGCCCAGGTGACCCAGCCGGGGCTGGCCAAGCCCCAACTTACGTCCCAGTAGCTACCCACGGTCAGCCCTCTAGGAAGGGTTGAAGGTGGTCACGCGGTCAGGGCCACTCAATCCGCTGCTCCGGAACTACTCTGCTGGGACCGGGGGGGGGAAGGGCTCTGGTACGTAGAGGGACCGGGCTCTGTGGGTTGCCACCCGGCCGGGCTCCTCCCTCGTCTCACCAGGTCTAGGACCTGTGCGCTGCACCAGACTCCCCCGCTCCAAACATCTCATTCCGACTACATTTTACTGGGGATAGCTTCAAAGTAGTGAAGCTATATTTTAATGTAGAGTAGCTGGCAGCTTAGCTTACTACATTTTCAAAGTTGCTTGCCCAACACTGCAAAAATCTGTGTAGTCATTTAACCTGCTTTCTGGAATGCATCCTTTGGGAGACATATTACTGCTAATACAGTATATCAGGCATTGAGGCTAATCAAACCCTAAATAAATCTAGAAGCTGATGGCAGATTAAACAAAGGTCCTCCCATCATGAAAACAGATTTTGTTTGGAAAGGAAGGATTTGACATTTGACAGGGTTGATGGTACAGGTAGCCATGGTCACACCAGGATTAATGAGAATTGCTGGGTTTCATTAGTTGTTGTGGACTTCCCCCTCAGCCCCTTGGTGGTGAACTCTGGCCCATGAATTCATGCTTTATCGGTGTATAATGACAGAGTATCAAATTCTCAATTACCATTGCTGGGAAGAGCACGACAAGATTGAGGGTAGAATCAACAGGATAACCTGGGCTGGTAGGCAAAGAGAGAAAGAGAGAGAGGAAGAGGGAAAGACGGAGAGCAAATGGATGAAAAAGTCCCAGGTTATTAGAGAAAAGGTCAGTCACAGCAGCTATTTTATAAGAGCAAGACATATAAATCAACGATTGCCCGGAGATCATACCAACTACTTGCTGATAAATGTTGACATTTTGAATGTATTTAGAGCTTGTAAATCAATATCTGATACCAGACACCAGTTTAGCTTTGGCAACACTGGGCAGGTTGTTTAAAACAGTCATGTTCAATTGCAAGACATAGAAAAAGAAAATAGTATTGAAATAGTATTGTGTACATAGCATGTACAATGGTTTCCAAGCACATAATAATTCTGATTACAGCAATGCAACACAGGCTGATGTCCTGGCACATGGTTTGGGTGTGACACCTTTGTTGCCTCTGACTGATGTTTAGATGCTCAATCAATACAGCTTGCTGCAGTCAACTTCTATAAGCTTGCTTACAGATGTATTCATTTTGTCCAGTAGTATGTATTACTACTCCAGACAGCTAGCCTCCATTCCAAGTCCAGCCATAACGTTACACATCTCTGGACAGATAAACAATCACTGTCCAGTTAATCAGCTAGCTAGTCAGGTACATTAAAAATACATGTCATGGAAGTTGCCACCTATTCACATATCATACGGCTAACCTCGGTAACGCTACGTAAACAACCTGACTGACAAAGACGCAATGAAACTGACAGACAGATATTGAAAGGACGATACCAAGGAAACACAACTGCAACTCAAGACAGCTTTATACCTCAAAACGCTCACTAAGCATAGACATTCTCAGCAATAATGTCATGCTAACACTAAACACGTTAAAGCGATGAATCATCACTCATAACGCTACTAATACCAGCCAATCTCTGACCCAGTACAACAGTAGCCCTACAGTAACACCATATTCATATAAATTTGATTGATTGATTGGAGTAGTAACGTTCATAGCTATCCGATAGCTAAAGCTCCAGGGTCTTACAATAACGTCACATAGGCCGTCATGTCACGTTCAATATAATGACTGTTATTCTATTATTACTATTACTATTACTATTATACAAACGTGCCCTTTGTACTTGATTTAACGTTAGTTCGTGAAGCTAGTTTGTGAGGCTGTGTGAAGTACCTCACTCATAACGCTACTAATACCAGCCAATCGCCTGACCCAGTACAACAGCAGACCTACAGTAACGCTATATAGCGTTAAATAATAAAATGTAGGCTAATGATTCATTGACATACTTTTGATAGCCCCGGTCGTGGCTTCAGCCTGTGCTGGAACATTGGTAGCAATGAAAGCTAACGCTAGCTAGCCCTGATACGTTAGCCAGCTACTAACTTAACTGTACTAAGACTGGACACGGTCTTTATAGCTTACGTGAGCTGTAACGTTAGTCAAATTACCCCTTACGCTAGCGGGTTAAATAGCGATTTAGTTTATTTGGGGAAATTGAATGAAGCAGCTAGCTAACATTAGCTAACCTAGCTAGCGTCAGTTAGCTCACTGGGAGAGCCTGTGTACTAACATGGGGATCATGTCTATCGTAACATGCTATGAAATGTCTCATAAAACCAACAAAACTTATATTTTATGTCGATTTACTTAAAGTGGCCACTTACCTGAAGCTCGTATTCTTTCCAAACTACCAAACTACACTGCTCTGTTTGTCTGTATTAGGCGGAAGAAGTTTCTGGTCAATTGTCAATTGTTTTATTCGATACGATCCGATATTCAGTGGGAGGGGACTGGGTCTAACCTGATTGGCCAGTCCGCTCAGATTTATGGCCCCAAGTTGACATGGTTGGGTGGCAGAATTCGTACTCGTAAAGAAAATCTGTACTTGTAAACAGACATCCAAGCTCGCAATATGAATTTGTCCGTGGTGCTTTCAGGGTCGCACACGAACGTAGGAAATTTGCAAGTGCTGCATTCAAGGTCGCACACGAACGTAGGAAATTTTTGTACTTGTAAAAAATATTTTTGAAGACGCACAAATTCTATCCGTGTGTACAAAACTTATTCCCAGATGCACAAGATATGTCTACAGATACAAAAATGGGTTGCCGATACAAAAATGGGTTGCAGATGCACAAAACTTTCTCTCAGATGGACAAGATATTTTTACAGGTACAAGTTTTATTTACAGACATACAAGTTCAAAGTTCAAGTTCAAAGTTTACAAACAATGTTTCTCAAGCTCAAAATACATATGGCACTTTATTGATTCCATACTATGGGTGGCTCCGCTGCGGTCCTGTACCTCAGGGTTGCTATCCTGTGTCTCCTCATTGTGCGACAGACGCACCACCTTGCCCGAGGAGTTGAGGCTGACGTACACCTGTAGACAGGGGTAACGGGACCTCTTCCAGCACTCCGCTCCGCAGCTGTACGAACAGTTGACATTCCACACAATGGTGGAGTTCAGGACTGTGCAGCTAGACTCCTCGGTCCACACGCTAGACACAAAGAGAGAGGTTATTTCCACTGCATGGCTGTGATCATATATAGACAGAGCATTTCTACTTCAGTGGGGAATTCCACGGTGAACAGAGAAAGGCAAGAAGAGAGGGAGAGAATGCAACAATAGACCCTTTTCACGGGGGCCATTTTGTGTCGAAAAGGCAGGGTAAACACAGGCGCAAGCAAAACAGTAATGAGGGTTTCCAACTTATAATCATGGAAGTTGGAAACCCTCATTACTGTTTTGCTTGCACCTGTGTTTACCCTGCCTTTTCGACACAAAATAGCCCCCGTGAAAAGGGTCTATTAGTCAGAGTTGAATACAGTTACATGTTATGCACCTTAGCCAACTGAGCCATTTTATTACAACCCAGGAACACCACAGTTCGCGAAATAGTCACAAAATTGTAAAAAATGTTCATGACACTCAGGCAGCACGACTTTAAACGTATACAGTATTTCAATTGGAAGTATATTTCGTGCCTGCATCACCCCCCGTCCCCCTTCTGTCAGTCGGGACTCAGGAAGTAGTGTGACATTGAAGTGGGCAGTAAGGACGTTGTGGTCGGGGGTCGGATGTTACATACCCGGTAGTACTGATGACTGCACACAGCGCATGCGCCTCAGTCAACGCGGAAGTAACTTTAGTTCCGCCACGTTAGTTCTGGCTATGTATTTACTTCGAAAATGACCATTTCCCGTAATTTTTGATTATTATTTCATGGCGTGGTGAGTACACAAGTCACAACATGTACAGTACGAGTGTTTTGGCGCTGTTGGAATGTGTATTTTTGGTGACTGAACGGGGGTAGGCATCTGTACCGTTCACTAGCATTGTAGTTAGGATGGACGCGGGGCTACTTTCTATTACTGTCTTCTCATCTTACTATCGGGAATATGGCAAATAGGCGAATCTCCCGAAATGTTAGCGTGTTCCTTTAAACTCTGTGACTTCCTCGTTACCTGTCGGAATAGGAGCGCAGAATGGTGATTCCCAGCACAAAGTACATCATGACAGACAACAGCACCATGCTGAGGCCCAGCAGTAAGGCTCTGTCCTCTCCTGCCCTCAGAGCCGTCATCGTCTTCCGCTTGTCCAGGACCTCATACTCACGAATCTTCTGGTAGATGGATCTGAGTAGAACACATTAAAGAAACACCTCGACAATTGTTCTTCTCCAGTTAAAGGAGAATTTCAGTATTTTTCAACCTGGACGTTTTTGTTTTTAAGTAACTAATGTGAGCAGATTTTTTTTTTAATTGGTGCAGTATTGATGAAGAGCACAGCCACTTTGCACGCATGCCCCTCCTGCCTGTTTTGCAATGGACACAGGCTCAGATTGTTATTGTACAAGAGAGAGAAAATGAACGCTTACTAACATTACCTTACAGCAGGCTCAAATAAATACGGGCGGCCATTGAATTTAAATGCCTCGGCCATATTCTCAAAATCAGCTATATATTCAGCCATAACTTTTTCCCCTCCAAGTGAAATGTTTTATAGAGACAGTCCGCATGTCTGGGAACGCCCATACCCATACAGGCTCTAGGAACGCCCACAATAGCTGGCTCAGCCTGGCTGGGGGCCTGGTCAGGGTGGGGTAAAAACCCCCGTTCTATCCATTCAGCAAAGTTAGAATTTAGCTGATAGCCCAGCCCAGGCAGACACGATCAGGGATTTAACCACCGCAGTAAACGCACATCTGAGCAGACATCTTGTGTTCTACTCTAGAACCCCCAAACATGTAGTTTAGAGCCGCAGCACTGTCTTTTGGTGAGTCAGCCCATGAGATATATCGGCGGTTTTACCCCACTCGCGCACTAGCCGTTTAACATTTTGTGGACGTTCCCAGACATGTGGACTGTCTCTATGGTCACCCCAGATTCAGTAGGTCACAGGCTGCCCTTCTTCCAGCCTTAAAACTCGTTATATAAGGATTTTTCGAAATGTCTATGGAGAAAATGAATGGGGAACTCACTTCCGGGGCAGGAAACCTCAACGGAAAGTCACGTGACTGTTGTGCTCTATAGAACAGGCGAGGCCATGCAGCAGCCGGGCTGCGGGCGAGGCCATGCAGCAGGCGAGCATAGGAACGCATGCAAGATTTCTAGTGTACAAGATCCCCCCATCCCCCAAATTGTCAAATGAGCACGACCTAAAGAGCATACACCTCCACCACAACCTTTTTTTTCCCGTTAAACGAACACAACCTAAAAAAGGTGCCTGACCCCAACCCAAATTACGTTCCTCCACTACGAATTTGAAAACCTAAGTTTAGGCAAAATAAAATAATTGAACAACAATTGAAATACATTCGTTTATGATACAGTTTCATTAACAGTCATTTATAATGAAAACAAAGTTTTGGGGTAAAGCGTCTTATCAAGATCACTTTACAGAGGCCATTTTTCTATTTTAAAATGTATTTTTGGCCTTCTGACCATTAGGATTGATAAAGTCAGCAGGATCTAATGAGACATGATTGATTACCTCCGGTCACCTCCTCCCTGTGATCCCTTACTTCCTGCCCAGAGGAACATCCTCTCTGAGGATTGTTCAAATCCTAGTCCACTGTTCCTGCCAGCTGGGCTGAAGATGGGCTGCTGCAACCACCTGCCAAAGATATGATATAGAGACTGTTATTCATGAATCCATACAGAGTCACAGAGTCAGAGTCCAGCTGTTTTCTGTTGGCCGGGGCAAGATACATCGACACGAGGTACTTGCCTTTATATGAACGCTGTATCCAGTTTCCACCAGGTTACATGCATCGTCCACATTGACGGTGTCACCCCTACTCTATTAAAACATATATATCGCAGATCCGGTTTTTATTTATCTATTGTTTTAGTGAAACTAACAACACAGCAACTCTTCGGCATATCTCTATCAAATTAAACGTTTTAAATCGTTTGTTGTTTGAATTGGTTTCGGCTTCTTGTACAGTCTTTTCCTATAGGTGGGTGTCCCCGTAAAAGGGGCGGTGGTCTTCGCGCTGGACGCTTGAAGACGCGGCGCAGTTCTGGTCTATACGTCTCTGCCTGCCTTGCCATTTGTGTGGAAACAATCTACACGACCTAAAATAAGACTGGGCCCAACCTTGTGTGTGTGTGTGTGTGTGTGTGTGTGTGTGTGTGTGTGTGTGTGTGTGTGTGTGTGTGTGTGTGTGTGTGTGTGTGTGTGTGTGTGTGTGTGTGTGTGTGTCTGTGTCTGTGTTTGTGAGTGTCTGTGCGCGCACGCGTGTGTGTGCGTGTGCGTGTGCGTGTGCGTGTGTGTGTGTGTGCGTGTGCGTGTGTGTGTGTTTGTGAGTGTATGTGGCGGTGATGACGTGAGTCATACTTGCCAACTGCATGCCTAAGGAGCTGTGAACAGGTTTGTGTACGCCTACATAGATTTGTCAAGTTGTGAAGTAGTGGAAAAAACCTCCATGGCATGTACACCTCAAAGGGTATATACACTCATACACATACACACACATACACTTTACATTACACACCTGTCATTGCTTTACAATTTAAGACCTTGTGCACAAATGGAAAACGTGCTCTCATAAAAGCTGACAAAGGTCAGACATAAAGCTGGCATTAGAACAGATAGCCAATGCCAATAGTGTTTTGTGAAAGAGGTGTTGAAGCGGTGCCTTTTGAGCTTATACAGCAGAAAGTACGTAAGGAAAACAAACCAGTGCACGGTGCATGGATGGACCAGAAGAAGGTGGAAGACAAATAGGAAGGTAGAACAAATTGAGCCACTCTTGGAAGCTGCTGGTCGAAGCTGCAAGACAAATGCTATTATTATCTATGCAGGGATTTCATCATGGTGTTATGCACCTATCGTTATAGGGTGATATAATGGTGCAGATCAGCATTATGAAATAGTAGTCTGATCCCGTCGTAAGTCACGTCTCTCCCGCCAGTCCACGTTGTTCATGGTGTGACGTATATTGTGCAATGTACTGTATAGACGGTTTTCACCAGAGCGCAACCCCACAGCACTTCCTTTTTCTCAGCATTCGGCAAACTGCAGAAATATTCACTTGACATCGTTACTTTTGTTTTCGCCGCTCAGACGGTTTTCACAGAATGGTCAGTCCTGCACTTGAATGTTTTTTTTTCTTTTATGTCCATAGCAAATACTGCAACAGGAAGTGAGCGGAGGTTCAATTTAGAATGTTTTTGTTGTCAAGTTAAAACCATCTATAGAGATGTAGTTGATTGACAAAACTAAACCTTACATTTAAGTTTCAGAACAAACTGCGACTTTCTTGACATTCATAGTTATCCTTTAAATTGACAAAATCTAATGTGTGTAGTGTACCCCCGTGGCACAATTCAAACGGGATCAAAAAAGTATCGTCTCTCGCCGTTCACCACCATTCATATTTTTTCAGACGCTGGTACAGAGAGAAAGGCAGGAAGTGACGTTCACTTTGGCTCTCTATTAAAGTACTGGATGCACTTTGTGAAGCATTTTTGTCACTATTCTTGTGTTAAAATCTGCTGAAGGGAAGGCCTTCAGCAAAGTAGTGGCTGAGGAGTTCATCTATTCAACCTACACTTGATTGTTCGAGAACGACATCAAAAACATATCATACTTTCCATTTCCGGATGATGTGTAACATTAAATAACTCTGATTTTAAGTCAGTTCTGAACAGTGTGTTTAAATTTACTATGCAGGCTGCAGTTTACTTTAACATGGTAACCCATACTAGCCTGCAGATGGCACTGTTTGACTTTCTGGGCATCATATACTAACATCAGATAACACCCCTGTACATTAAAGTATATGGAAGCTGCACTTGATGTAGAGAAAAACAACAATATAAATATAACAATGAATTGTATAATGTTTTTAATTATTGTTTTTGTTTTTAATGGCGTGGCTGGCCCTAGACTAGGACTCTTTGACTGAGAGATGGCCCTGGGTCTGGGTCAGACGAAACAAATCTAGGTTCTATCCAGTGGGTCATTGGGCCAGAATGCATCGGTCGAGTGGAATTCAACACATGCACTGTGGGCCTGGACAGGATTTGGACTTGTTTACTTTGTAGATTTGAGATGCGCAGATTGCAGTTTTATCCATGGTGACGGCGGTTAATCTGCGGCTTGGGTCATAAAAATTAACATTCTGATTAATAGCTGATGGATTGCATGTGGGTGAAATAATACATTGTTCATGAGGAAAATATTAATTACATTCTCTAAAATGTGAACACATTTTAAGCTTCATTTCTGCTTTTTTGCTCGTGCGCTGTCATGTCCAACACAGGAGATATTAGGCTCATTAACTCACAGTGAGCATTTACGCATGAGGGAGGCACAGCAGCCTCACTTTATTAGATCATTCCTCATTATATAAATATAAAACTTCATTAAATAAATCTCCAGGGTTCATTAAATAAATCTCCAGACACGCCGTCAGGATGGGTCAGGATCTAATGTTAATGAATGTTCTGTGTTCTACACATCCAAAAGGTCCGCTGTTGCACACACAGCACATCTAGCAGCAGAAATAAGTGTGTCATCGTCTCCCCATTAAGAGTGACGCCACACACTGATAAGAATTATTTCCAATTTCTATTATCCTATAATAAGAATTGTGTGTGTGTGTGTGTGTGTGTGTGTGTGTGTGTGTGTGTGTGTGTGTGTGTGTGTGTGTGTGTGTGTGTGTGTGTGTGTGTGTGTGTGTGTGTGTGTGTGTGTGTATGTATGTGAGTGAGCAGAATTGTATTCAGCTATAGCTATGCCATTTTACATGCGATTGGACTGAATCTTTCAGGAAGTGTAAAGAGCACCCCCCCCCCCCCCCACCTGGATGTTAATGGAGCCAGATTTTTTTAATTAGGTAATTGGGGCCAACTAAATGGGCAAAAATGGCTAATTAGTGGCCAAAATGCCTCAACACAGTTTCAGCGCAGAGTGGAGCATCACAGGTGAGCGCAGTTTGAATCTGCCAGTGAACTCTGGAGCGGCACACAGGTGAGCTGAGTTGTAATCAGCCACTGAAGAGGACTATGAAACCCCTCTGGGGGAGAGAGAGGCTGCATGCCAACTCTGTGAGCGAGGCCTGACTATTGCAAAGACACAGTTCACCATACAAAGGTTTATGATCCTCAACTAAAAGCCAGGATCTCTTTTGATTTAAAATTCACTAATAAAGAGAGACAAATACCCAAAAGGTCATATTCAACAAAACTGTGTTACCTAGAGTATGACAGACAGACAGCTTGGCAAAAGACAGGAGCTCTCTAGTGAAGGTGTCAACAGCTGGCTACTAAAGAACACAACAGGACTAAATATTGACTGAAGCATCTACCAGCAGACGCACACACACGCACACACGCGCGCACACACACACACACACACACACACACACACACAGTCTGTAAAATACTGTCATAGGGCCGTGAATGATACGCGTGCTGATGGACTGAGTACAGTCACATGGCTTGAGTCAATATTTGAGCCCATCAGATGCAGTCTGCTCGGTTTCACTCAGGCCTTTCAGCTCTAGAGTGCTCTGGGTCAGTGGTTCTCAACCTGGTGGTCGGGACCCCCTTTGGGGTCTCTGACCCCCCCGAAGGGACCCCCTCAGACCCCTAACCCAGACGCAGGGTTCCGAAACGCCTAACCAGACCCTCCCCACACCTGCAGAGGTGGGCAGGGTGGTCGAGAGAAGAGCCAATGGAGAATCCTATCAATTAAATGGGGTTTTGCAAGTAATCTCTACACCCCCCTGGGTTGTAGAGATTGATTTAAAATGCACTAATAAAGAGAGAAAAATACCCAAAAGGTCATATTCAACAAAACTGTGTTACCTAGTCCTAGAGTATGACAGACAGACAGCCTGGCAAAAGACAGGAGCTCTCTAGTGAAGGTGTCAACAGCTGGCTACTAAAGAACACAACAGGACTAAATATTGACTGAAGCATCTACCAGCAGACGCACACGCGCGCATTGTGGAGGCTTTTTTTTTTTTTTTTTTTTTCTGAACAGCATACGAACAAGACAAACAGGCTGAGACACAGAAAAACAAAAGAGAGAAAAAACAAAAAAACAAAAACACATTATCAACATTCAGTGTGACGTCGTGCTACCAGTCTTGTAAGGTGCTTATACTTATATACAAGTATTGTGCCCAGGATCCCACACAGGGGATCCATGGGGAACCAGTCTGGCGAATCACGTCGCCCCCAACCTCAACGAGGTACGTTAGAAACGGGTCCCAAATGGCAGAGAATTTCTTAAATGAGTCTAAGGCCCAATCCCAATTCTTTTCTTAACCCTCAATCTTAACCCTCAAGCTCAACCCTCAATCTTAGTAGCCCTCAAAACTAAGTGTTAAGGGCTATCTTGCGACTTTAAAATGGGACAGCCCTTAAAAAGGCAGATACGTCTTCAGACTGTGGGGGGCAGCAATATGCCAAAGCTCCGTCCAGTCTGTCAATTCAAAAGAAGAGGAAAAAAGCATCCCTACAAATATTTCCTTGATAATATAGATGTAGAAATTACGATAACCATTGTATTATCTTAGTTTAAATGTCATTTTATGGATTTCCGTTTTGGAGCCTAACACATTTGTTGTTGCTAACTATCGATAGTCAGTAGCCGTGCTGGTCAAGCCATATTATTATTATTATATTATAACATTGTTAACGTTGTTACGAAATGCCATAATTTTCGGTGGTAATGTCGTTGTTGAGTTGTTTTTATCAAGATACAGCCTACGTGTAATGCAACGCACCACAAAACAAGTGGGGGCTAGAATGACCGTGCAGTCAAACACTGCAGTCAAGTCAGCCCTCACGTCGGAAAGCACGGTCATTCTAGCCCCCACTCGTTAGCAACAACAATTGTTGTTAGGATTCCAAAACGGAAATCCATAAAATGACATTAAACTAAGCTAATACAATGGTTATCGTAATTTTTACATCTCTATTAACAAGGAAATACTTAACTTTGTAGGGCTACTTTTTTCCTCCTTCGCCGCCATCTTCCATCTGAATGGATCTAGCTGATGACACGCATGGGATTCTGGGATCGCACTCACCGCCAAGTGTGGTCATGGAAAATCTCAAAACTGAGGGCCGTAGAGCCCTCAAACTCGACCCTTAACTTAACAAAGTGAGAATCGGGACAGCACTAGCACTTTGCGGGAGTGCGCATTTTTGAGACTGAGGGTTAAGATTGAGGGTTAAGATAGGAATTGGGATTGGGCCTAAGTCTCTCCATCCGTATAACAGAGGTCATATCCGTCAGCCACAGTTTAAAAGAGGGTGAGGAGGGGGACTTTCATTCCTTCAGGATTTCTTGGCAACAGTTGTCCCTTGTGTCAAAGACTGTTGCACAGCTGTAGGGAAGTTCAGAAAAGACTCCGAGCAGCCAAAGATGGCGAGTTATGCCTCTGGCTGAAGTGCGATTTTGTAGGCGAATGGGGGCATTTTGATGCAATTCTTTTCCATTGAATGAGGTGATTCATAGTAGATAGGGTGCACCAATGGGTACCAGGCTCTAGGTTCAATGACTGGTTAAACTGCAGCACTAAAAAGAAAACTCTTCAATTGGTAGTTTAAAAAAAGTTATCTATGGAAAACAGGGAAATCGTTAATAACAAAAATCGGTAATGGAGAAAGGAAAACAATGGAAAATGTGAAAAACCAGGAGCCAGACAGTCATCATCCAACCAATAATAACCACAACGCGTTGAGGAGACAAATGATGCAACCCTAGTCGCTCTTCCTTTGGTCACTATTCACCTTATGCAGAAGAGACCGTCTGGCTTGAGAGACTAACAGGAAGTGTAAATACAATCGGAACTTCCGATTGTATTTACACTTCCTGTGACTCATAAACCTAGTCTGACTCATAATGTGAGTCAAACTAGGTTTGACTCACATTATGAGTCAGACTAGTTTGAGCAGGTAAGACAGCCGACGTTTTGAACAGGAAGTCGTGATACAATGGGTCAAGTGGGCGGGGCTGCATAAGGTGAATACTCTGTCCGAGGTGTCAGGTCTCTACAAGAGCACTACAGTAGCTCATGGTCATAGAGTCTGCCAGGTTTACGTTGGCCTCATCCGTCAATATAGATGAGGGAGGTGGCTGGGTGGTGTGGATGGTGAGGGGGAGAGAGAGATTGAAATGAACACAAGCAGATTCAGAGAGAGAGAGAGGCAGACAGACAGAGAAAGTGCTACCAGATTGCCCCGCAGTCATAAAGAATAAAAGTGGAAAATATTGACGTTCCTCAAACGAAACAGCAAGTCAGGAATGCTCTTTGCCCACTACCAGCACACACAAACACACACGCACGCACGCACGCACGCACGCACACACACACACACACACACACACACACACACACACACACACACACACACACACACACACACACACACACACACACACACACACACACACAGGGGCATCCCAACAATGGCAGTGTGTAGAGAACAGGACCCTGCTGACTGTCCCTCAGCATTCCCTGAACACCAGTCATGTCCGTCTCAAATGTCCTTGTCAACACAAACTGAAGAAAAGTGACGTAATGATATGTAGGGTGTAAATAATACACGTGAAATGTTCCAGAGCATCTTCAGTGCACTGCCATGTCTCAGTCTCATTATAGCAGCTTTTTTTGTGCGGGCTTTGTTTCTCTGCAGAACCCCCGATTTCCACTAGTTGGTGTGGAAGTAGAGTGAAGATGGAGGCAGCTAATGCCCATAGCTGTTAAAGAAATGCCCTGACATTTTTGAGCAGGGTATTTTTCTACATTTCAACATTTGGTTAGCATCTTTCATTGAAACCAATAGGAAGCAGCTAGTTAATGGAGATAACAGGCCATGCAGAAGAAAGATCAGCAGCTAAAAACTGAAATTGGCAATGTATCCTTTGTCCACTTTGGTTGCAACAATTGAGGTCTGCATGACTGGCTGTTTCTATTCTATCCCTCCCCCCTGAACAGGCGCCCCGACCGACCAGAGGAAGCACTCGTGCAGCGACCAGGACACATAGCCTTAATCCGGCTTCCCACCCACAGACACAGCCAATTGGGCCTGTATGAACGCCCGACCAAGCCGGAGGTAACACGGGGGCTCGATGTTGGTAGGCAGGGAATCTACGGCTGCACTACCCAGACCCCTGTGACAGTTTGCTCTTAAAGGAACACTCTGCCCATTTTCAACCAGCTTTGTATCATTAGAACATCAGTAGTATATCAGAAAACTGTAAACTGTTTTGAAGTCTGTCATTTAATTTGACAGTTATTGAGTGTTAAAGTGTGGACCAGTGACATCACTGGTGTGTGTGTGTGTGTGTGTGTGTGTGTGTGTGTGTGTGTGTGTGTGTGTGTGTGTGTGTGTGTGTGTGTGTGTGTGTGTGTGTGTGTGTGTGTGTGTGTGTGTGTGTGTGTGTGTGTGAAAATGGGCGGAGTGTTCCTTTAAGCTTGGATTGTGATTCGTCACTTCCAGTATAGAGAAGATGAACATTTTCAGTTTCACATCAAACATTTTCCTAGTGCAACTTTAAAACATACTCACTATAGGGTGGCCAGATGCCCCACTTTGTGTGGGACTGCTCTGCATTTTCATGCCTTTTGTCCCACATATTGAGATGATGTCCCACATTTTGATTGGCTCTAGTTTTCAAAAGACAACCCACTGTGCAAGAGGGAGACTAATTAAAAAAAAATCTCTTGTTCCGGCTGAATCCGGTGAATATTTTCTGGTGTCTTTAATTTTCTGTTACAGGCGATAATCTGTCTTTAGGTTGAATCTTTAGGTTGTGGACTGTTGATCAGGAAAAAAGAAGACATTTGAGGGCTTGAGGGGTGGGGATCGTCATTGTTCACCATTTGGTGACATTTTATAGACCAAGATTAATCGATTAGTCTAAAATAATCGACAGATTAATCGATAATGAAAATAATCATTAGTTGCAGTCCTACTCAGCATCGGCAACGTGTTCCACATTGTCCTCCACAAACATACTTTTTGTCCCACATTTGGTTTGCTGGGATCTGATCACCCTATTATTCATCTCAAAGCGCCACAAGCCGTTTTTAGGTCGAGGTCATGGAATCATTTTGGTCCTGATTTAAAGACACACCTTCATCATTTTCCGTCAGTTTATATTGTAGTTTATTCTAAAGATGAGGAATGTAGCTTGCCTCATCTAAAGCAACGTTCACCCCAGGGGAGCTGGAAGGTGGGTGCTGAGGGTGCTGCAGCACCCCCTGGTGGCAAGAGATGGGATTTTCGAAATTGTTGGATTTGGCTGTCTTGTGTTTATAACAGCAACAAAATGCATTAAAAAACAGTTTGTGCTTCCCAGCTCTAATCTTATTTCATACGCTCTCTATTCAAAAGTGTTTTCATCATAATCTGGTTTTCCATAATAATAATAATAACAAGTTCAGTGTTTATACCTGTGTTGCTGTCTGTTGTAGTGTAAAACGACTAAAGGGAGAGCAGGTGGGGACATGAAAGTGAGTGAGAAAAGGAGAAGATACTGAATAATGACATATAACAGTATAATCCTAATGTTAATTTAAAGGAGAATTTCGGTTTTTTTGAACCTGGAGCCATTTCCTGGCATTAATTATGAATTGGCCACTCACCTAGCGATGTCTGCAGCGTTTCTGGGCGTCCTAGCGTTGTTTTGAGATCAATATCGTCCAAGTCAGTGTAAAATGGAGTTGATTTGGGGCCAAGTGGTAGCCTGTATTTCCTGCATCTAAATAGCTATTTTTCTTCCCGTTTTCGCCACATATCGCCATAATCAGATCCGTCAACATCCAGCCGAGTGTTATTTCACCCCAGGCTGTTTCCTGGACTGCACACGGATCAAATTACCTCAAACGTGATCTAGGTCACCAAGTCTCGTGAAGTCCCGCGATACTTTCCTGTCGACTGGCCAAATACAGGCAGGACGCTTTGCGGTCGTGGTTTTAGCGTAACCTATGTGGGGTTTGGCGTAACCTATGTGGGATTCGAAATAACGAAGGTTATGCCAAACCCCACATAGGTTACGCCAAACCCCACATAGGTTACGCTAAAACCACGACCGCAAAGCGTCCTGCCTGTATTTGGCCAGTCGACAGGAAAGTATCGCGGGACTTCACGAGACTTGGTGACCTAGATCACGTTTGAGGTAATTTGATCCGTGTGCAGTCCAGGAAACAGCCTGGGGTGAAATAACACTCGGCTGGATGTTGACGGATCTGATTATGGCGATATGTGGCGAAAACAGGAAGAAAAATAGCTATTTAGATGCAGGAAATACAGGCTACCACTTGGCCCCAAATCAACTCCATTTTACACTGACTTGGACGATATTGATCTCAAAACAACGCTAGGACGCCCAGAAACGCTGCAGACATCGCTAGGTGAGTGGCCAATTCATAATTAATGCCAGGAAATGGCTCCAGGTTAAAAAAAACCGAAATTCTCCTTTAAAATTAAATATTCCTCTAAATATGGCTAAAAGTCCAAAAAACGCCCTTGCGGGCAGCACCGGGAATCCCTTCCTTACAGCACCCCCTACCTAAAACTACTTCCAGTGCCACTTTTCACTACAGTAAATACATTAGAAGTGTTCAGTGCCTGTGAATTGCATCATTGCAAGCTGACAAGTATAAGGACAAATGCATGGGGCAATAATACAACCCAAATACATTTAAGGAGGATCATGTTTCACATACTGCTTTTGTTCATCATGGGGCACAATCCAAACTACATTGCCAGCCTCTCTCCTGTGGTTTCAGCGGCCTTGACCTTGGATGAAAGATCTCTGAAGTAAACAGCTGTGTGTGTGTGTGTGTGTGTGTGTGTGTGTGTGTGTGTGTGTGTGTGTGTGTGTGTGTGTGTGTGTGTGTGTGTGTGTGTGTGTGTGTGTGTGTGTGTGTGTGTGTGCCCGATACAGCAGTGTGAATGAAAGAATAAAATGAGTGAACACATGATGACGATACAGCAGTGTGAATGACACACACACACACACACACACACACACACACACACACACACACACACACACACACACACACTCAGAGCTATTTATTCTGCCTTCCATATAACTGTTAGAAAGGTCATGGGCAGCATGTCTTGAACTGTCAAAACCACAGAAGAAGATTGTTCTGTGATGTGGTCAACATCATAGTAACCCCCCTCCATGCTACTGCAGCTGCCCCCCGCCCCCTGCATACTAAAACATCACACACACACACACACACACACACACACACACACACACACACACACACACACACACACACACACACACACACACACACACACACACACACACACACACACATACACACACACACACACACACACACACACACACACACACATACACACACACCAGCTTGTTGCGTGATTTCAGCACGCGACAATTCATAAGCCTAAGCCACTTGTCAGTCTTTGACACCTCACAGCTTTCCTGGTAGGCCAGACCATCAGGTGGCAACGCATGGTGACAGCACAGGTGCCAGTCACTATAGCAGGGTTTGGACTCACATACGCAGGCAGATATGTTCATGTCTTTATACACACACACACACACACACACACACACACACACACACACACACACACACAGTCTGTCTTAGCAATGATGTCATGGTTCTGTTCCTGGAAGGCTATTTGGATGGCATGGGTTTGGCTGCAGTTGGCTCTCCACCTGACTGCACAGAGTGAGAGTGGTGGGACACAGTTGCTCAGGCTCGTTTAGAAGTTAAAGAGCTTATAGTATAGCAGGGCTTATGATAAAGCTGCGGTAATATGAAGTTATAGGCCAGTGTATGAGGTGAAGCCCCTTGCCCGTAGGCACTGCGGCATTATCACTTTTACAGCCTGATTAAAGTGGATATACTGTAAACAACGGCGCGGGAAGCCCGGTGCGGTGGGTGGTGCAGCATCCCCTGGTGGCAAGAGATGGAATTTTCGAAATTGTTGAATTTGGCTCGAGTACTGTGTTTCTGTCAGGTTTCTGTGCATGAGTCTGTGCTGTGTAGTGGATATCTTCTCTATAGACGATCTTTGCTCAACACAGTGGTTCTTGGTTAAAAATAGGATCCACACAATGTGAAGCGTGCACTCCGGGAAATGCTGAAGTTTTGTTTACTTAGCCTCACGTTGAAACTAGTGTTTACATAGCTGTGTTTACTTTGTTCACGGAGTCGGAGACATGCTTTGTGAAGAGAAAGAGATACGAGATGACAAGACTGAGAAAAAAAAGAAAGAGAAGATGGGAGGAATAGCAGGTAGGCTATCACTGTCCCTGATTCCTGAAGGTAAATTGAGTAATGCCGCAGAGAAGAGGAGAAGATACTGAATAATGACATCACAGTATAATCCTAATGTTAAATATTCCTCTAAATATGGCTAAAAGTTAAAAAAAAAACGTCAAATTAAGAGAGTCCCTTCCTTACAGCACCCCCTACTTAAAAGTACCGGTACTTCCAGCGTGGATGACTGTAAATGCATCTGTACTGTATGATCTTCTGAAGTGCATTGAAATGTGCCTGGGTAGGGCTGGGTATCGACTGGAATAACCCAGGACCAATCGATTCTTCTCCAGTCAATACCTGCATTCGATCTGTGCTGAGGATGGTCGAGGACCCAAATGTTTGTTAACAGAGGAGAGAGAGAGAGAAAAAAGAATGACATATCTGCACCCACCAGTGTGGGGCAGCAATGTGCTTCCATGGCTAAAACCGTGCCTAGTCTGCCGGAAACAGATCCAGAAGAAGAAAAGGCAGCACATGGAGGGCGGGGTTTGTGCTGGATCAACCAGTTATAGCAGTGCCCACCAAAACACTCGCATTTCGACACCATGGACTCTGTGATCTCCTTAGAAGCTGACATAAAGAAAGCCATGTTAAATAAAGAGGGAGTAGTCGCCATGTTTCTGGACATTGAGAAGGCATATGACATGTTATGGAAGGAGGGGTTGATTATAAAGCTGTATGAAGCAGGAATACGACGGCGATTACTTAACTGCATTCAAGATTTTTAAAGAATAGGGTAATACAGGTTAGGGTTCGTGAGGCTTTTTCTATAGGTACAAGTATTGATAATGGAACACCACAGGGAAGTGTGATTAGCCCAGTTTTATTTAACATCATGATAAATGACATCTTTCAGGACATTGGGCCTGGTTTTGGATGACCGGGGAGTCTGGAAAACACACACAACTGAGGTGAAGCTTCAGAGCTACCAGAACCAAGCTCAGATGTTATGTTCAAAGTGAGGAACAATCTACTTCCTGGTAATATTCAAAAAATGTTTGCAGACAGAGAAGGATGCTATGATTTAAGAGGTAAATATAATTTGAAACAGCCGTGTGCTCGCACTACTCTTAAGAGCATGTGTATTACAGTCTATGGGGTGACTCTTTGGAACAGGCTGGATGACAGGATCAAAGAAAGTTCTAATATCTCCATTTTCAAATCTAATTTAAAAAAATATTTAATCAAGAAATACATTGAATCTTGAATCTTGAGTTACTCGGGTTCTTCCTGTGTTTTGGCAATGTCCTTTTTTCTTCCTGGTAGAGTATTACTGTGTTATTGGTGGGTGTGTGTGCCTGGTCGGATGTGTATTCTGTACATTAATATACATATATGTATAAAAATTATTGTATGTGTAATGAAGTTATTATGCATATAATGTATAATATATGGTGTGCATGGTGTATATTATATTGTAATATACATTATGTAAAGAATTGTTGTGCACATTGGATAAATTCTTAGATGCATTGGTTCAACACAAGTTAAGATCAAAGCATTGGGTTTTTGGGGTAATATTGGAATGTATTATTAGGAATAAGTATTGATAGGGATATGTGGGTGGATTTATGACATTGTGTGTGTATGGGTAAGTTTGTGTACGTTTGTGTATATACATACATATATATGTATGTATGTATGTGTATACATGTATACATGAGCGTGTGTGGAGGAGCGGGAGAGTTGGGATATGCATATATAGGGATCTATGAATTTGTTTATGAATGATTTGGGGGAAGGACTCGATAAGCCTAGGCTTCTTCCTGCGCCTTTTCAAACAGTTCACCTTTTTTATGTTTGAGTTTTAAGTATTTTCCTTTTGATGAAGTCTATTAGACTGTTATGTTTACTGTTTTTTTTCACTTTATGTATTGTTTTAACTGTTTGAAATAAAGGCCAAATCCAAAATGCAGAGTTGGAGAGGGAGATTGAGAGGCTGCGGCTGCACATGTGGATATGAATACCCGCAATAACTTCAACCAATGATCATTGAGTTCCATATGCTGACAGCGATTCGTATGGCATATGGTCTATCACAATTACTTTGATATGAATGAATGGATATATCTTTGGGACATCTGTCATATAAATGCATAAATGAGTGAAATGATTGAGGGAAAGTATTGAGACTGTTCAGTTGTGTCACAAATCTCCCAGCAACAACAGCTGGCACCGTCGTGGAGGTCCACTGGAGAATTGGCTGTGCACAAATAAATCTAAATATAGCCTATATTACAACCAGACTAGACACACAGACATCAGTCTTGCCAACTTGGCGACTTTGTCACTATAGACTTAATGACCTTTCAGACCCCCCTGGCGACTTTAGACCTCAAAAGCGATTAGCGACAAATCTGGCGACTTTTTCTGACCACGGGAAGCAAACTGTTACAGTAATGTGTTGAATCCCAAAGCATCTGGCGATAAACTGGTACGGCCGATGCTGCTTTTCTCGACCTGCTTCTCTAATCCAGACAATGTGCTCCAATCAGTATTTTCAGAGAGATTGATTTAGACAGAGACAGAACAGATACACACAGGCTCAGAGTGGGCTTGTCTCTGAGATATTGTTGTGAGTGTTAGAATGAGTGCTAATAGCAGAGCAGCAGAGAGAGAGCGGGGGTTCATGGTTGAGACCAGACCTGGTGGCTCCTCACCGCTATACGCTCCGTGATGTTAATAGAATGATCAAGTATTTTCCACAGAACCACCCAGACTCTTTAATATTCTCTGCCGGCTCAGATTAGACACTGAACTCCACAGATGTACCAAAATGATTCAAAAGAAGGGGCGGAGAAATCAAATCCAATTATAATCATTGGCTTTGTTGTGTTTATATAGCTGCAACAAACAATGGTGGACCCACATGACACAGACCAGTGTTGGGGCTAACTCATTTCAAAAGTAACATATTACATGTAATATATTACTTTTAGCAGTAACTCGGTAATATAACGTATTACTTATAGGATTTCAGTAATATTATACCAGTTACTTTGTCAAGTAACTCAAGTTACAAATTGAGTTACATTTGATTAAATCAAAGCACACATCTAAAAAAGATACAATCATTTCCTAATCAAACTGTGTGTTTTATGCAAATAACCACTATAGATGACAATAACAAAGGAAAAGGATAACATTTAGAATTTTGGATTGTCTACACTGACTTCAAGGCGGTTGACATTATTTTTCGGGGTGGTTCCGGGGCGGCGATGTCATTCTGCTGCTGCTGTTGTTTTGGTAAAAGTAATGCAAAAGTAGTGTAATAAGTAACGAGTTACTCTACACAGAAAGTAATATTGTAAAGTAACTTATTACTTTCAAATGAAAGTAACTAGTAATATGTAGTATATTACATTTTGAAAGTAACTTGCCCAACACTGACACAGACACACAGGGATATATGTAGGTAGGAGGGGTCGAAGAAGGTGGATGAGAAGAGATGGGTCTTGAGGTGGGATTGAAAAGTTGTGAGGGACATGTCACAGCAATGTGAATGTCAACAGAAGCTCACTCCTCCACTTAAAGTAATAATACTTTACATGAGGAAAAACTGTCTGCATCCATTTTTGGGGTGTTGAGCATTGGCGTATCCACCTTATTTCTGAATGCCCCACTGTAAAAAATAATTGTGGGAACAAGGTCTGGTTTAACGTGACTTATTGTTGCAGCTTGCCATTTCCTTTGTTATACTCGGCTGGAGACCCGAATTATAAACCGGAAGTTGGAGTCCGTTATAAAAGTTATAAATATAGTCACGTTATAAACAACTAACCAACGCTGCGGGTCCGTATGGAAACAGTGTTACTCGAAATGGTTAAAAGTTAAATCAATTTGGTCGTTCAGTGGCGTTTTACTGCCAAGTAACTATTACGTTAGCCGTTGGCATTAGCCACAGTAGCCGACTACCCACAATGCATTACGTTATCCCAGCACCCGAACGACACGGCTGTAGAGCAGAATGGCTCTGCTGTAAAATCCTCATAGACGTTTTTTTTTGTCAAGTTAAAACAGTGTAAAAATTACACCGGAAGCGGAAGAAGCACCCATCAGGCATCATGGCAGCTAGAAATAAGGTGGATAGGACAAATCAGCGTGACGTCACAACAACAACAACAAATCCCCCAGAAATGCGGAAGTTAACCAGTTAACTAGTATGAGTTGTGCCAAACAAACGTTCTCAAAAACTATACATGACAACGCTTATATTTTGACATTCTGAGTGAGAGCAGAAGTAGCTCAAGAGTCTGATGTATAATATTATGCACATTGTTGTGTGAACTGTCGCAGTTTTTAAAATGTAAACCGCACAGCAGGGGCTAGAGTGAGCACTCCATAGGGTAGACTGGCTCCATAGGGTACCCATTGCCGTTTTCCCCAGTGACACGGTTTGTTTACCAAAATGCTGTTCGTATAGGCAGGGACTGACCAAGCTGATTTTTCCATTTGTCCAAATTTAAGCTGTTTATGAGCATTTTTGGCAAGTCTGCGTGGAGCTGTGGCTCGCGAGAGAGAGAATACGGCTGTGTGAAGATCGTAGTTTGACCAGCAGCGGTTGAAAGAAGTTGCTTCACTGCAGCTGCCCACCTCTCCTGGCCTGACCATGAAGGAGGACGAGCCAGGATGGGTCAAACGCGGAGGATAAATTTCATGGCGCCTCCAATTGCATGTGTACTGTATATGTGTGTACTGGCTGCTGTGCGTGTGTGTGTGTGTGTGTGTGTGTGTGTGTGTGTGTGTGTGTGTGTGTGTGTGTGTGTGTGTGTGTGTGTGTGTGTGTGTGTGTGTGTGTGTGTGTGTGTGTGTGTGTGTGTGTGTGTGTGTGTGTGCATGCATTAACTCGGACAAAATAAAGACGGGGATTGTCCGTGTGGTTTCATTTGAAAAAAGACTGTTTGGGACCTGATTGACAGGTCGCCTGCCCAGTGACCGCGCAGCTTGCTGATCACGGACCAATAGCAGCTGGAGCGGCAGCTTTGGGAAACCCTGGGTCTTGTGCAGTCTCGCGCGAGCTCCGCAAAGAACCAAGATGGCGACGACCACACTCGAAATGGGAGTGGTCGTCACGGTGACTGCATCCATTTCTTTTATACAGTCTATGCTTTTTAAATTTGCTGTTCTTTTTAGTCTGGTAGGTCTGTCCTGGGAAAACCATCTGCTTCACAGGAGGTGATGTGTTATATGTTTCCAGGTTATAAACAGAACTAGTTATAGCATGAGCACTGATAGCCATGACTGGATACACAAAGAAAATAACTCATCCAACAAAGATGGAGACTAAG
>NC_139632.1:37779304-37816804 GCF_964638095.1 Poromitra crassiceps
GATATAAAGCACTCTCAGGCCTGAGTAAGATATAAAACACTCTCATGCCTGAGTGAGATATAAAGCACTCTCAGGCCTGAGTAAGATATAAAACACTCTCATGCCTGAGTGAGATATAAAGCACTCTCAGGCCTGAGTGAGATATAAAGCACTCTCAGGCCTGAGTGAGATATAAAGCACTCTCAGGCCTGAGTGAGATATAAAGCACTCTCAGGGCTGAGTGAGATATAAAGCACTCTCAGGCCTGAGTGAGATCCTATAGTTTCCATCCACTTCACTATTTGGTGGGACTGTGATGCAGTTGGAGGAACTGAACTACTCCTTGAGAAGGTGCTTGTCCGTGGGAGAGTTAGTATACAGTTAGATAGTTACAATTATAATAGGTCTATCGAATAGAATATAGTTTATGAAATGGATAGTTCCTGTCCTTGATTATGATTGGTTGAGCTGCGTTCAAAGCCGTTGTAAAATACTCTAGAGAAACACAGACCTGTGACCGTATCACATCAGTATTACTGCGCCAATCCGTATCTGTGTCTTATGTCGCGGCTGAAGGACTACATTGCTTGGCGGAAGAACGATTATTGTTATCAATATTGCATTTTTTTTGTCACTGTGTATTTTCTGGAACCTTGCCAGGTATAGGCTACTACGGTAAAGTAACCATTTTATAAAAGCAACAGTTATTTTACAACAGCTAAGGGGTTTTAGGGAATGCCTCTTAGCTTATTTCATAAGTATAGAATAGGTCAACATGTAGGAGTTTGTTTTTTGTATTTATTTGGTGGTTTCACAGTAAATGTTGGTACATTTCTGGCATTTTAAAATGTCAGCCTTCGTGGTAATGTAATAAAACTAAATCATGTAGCCTAATGATTGGAGCAGTTGTTACCTTGATGGTAGGGACCCTGAAATGTATGGCATTGGCAAGATATTATTGTATTAATGGTTTACTACATTAATGAAACTATTGCATTAACAGTGGTAATAGTGACCTCTGCCTGAGTTTGGAATAATTTGTCTAATTTTGATTTCCTTTAATTGACCAGTGATTGGCAAGAAAATGACTTTCACTGTAATTTAACCAGGAACTCTGCTGCAGTTACCTGATTGTCACCAATAGGTGGCAGGAGAGAAATACTGGGGTTTACTGCTGTGGAGTAAAATGGGCCGTCGCTGTTCTAGTCTTGAACACTGTCCAGCAGGTGGCAGTGTGGGGTCACATGTCTAGAGGAGTGGGATGAAGTTTCTCCATAGGGAGGCACTGTATCCACAGCCTCCTGTCTGTCTCTCTCTCTCTCTCTCTCTCACACACACACACACACACACACACACACACACACACACACACACACACACACACACACACACACACACACACACACACACACACACACACACACACACACACACACACACACACGTTCTCTGGCAGTGTTTTGAAACAGGGTTCTCTCAGGGCTTAGCTTGGCATTCTATTTTAAAACTCCACCCTTAACAGCTCTAAATGGACTTGGTGACCCCACCCCACCCCCATCCTGCTGTGGAATCGTGTGTGTGTGTGTGTGTGTGTGTGTGTGTGTGTGTGTGTGTGTGTGTGTGTGTGTGTGTGTGTGTGTGTCTGCGTGCGTGCGTGCGTGCGTGTGTGTGTGTGTGTGTGTGTGTGTGTGTGGTTGGTAAGAAGGGGAAAAAGGGGAGAAAGATGGTCCAAAGGGCCAAGGCATAAGGAGGAAATGTAGGTCAGATCAGAGAGGAGAGGAAAGGAGAGAGGAGAGGAGAGGAGAGGAGAGGAGAGGAGAGGAGAGGAGAGGAGAGGAGAGGAGAGGAGAGGAGAGAGGAGAGGAGAGGAGAGGAGAGAGGCAGAAGGAGAGAAGAGATTGGGAGTAGAGGGGTGAAGAGGAGTCATGAGGTGTCCCACATCCCCTCAGAAGCCCTCTGGCTAACGAGCAACAGAGAGACTGAAAGACAGGAAGAGAGAGAGAGAGATATATACATCCTCGACTGTACATTCATTTATTATTATAATTTCCTTATTGTTGTACTGTTAATATGTGTATTTGCTTTGGCAATATAAGCACTGTCTTTTCATGCCAATAAAGCTATTTGAAATTGAAATTGAAATTGAATTGAGAGAGAGAGACTGTCAGTCTGGAGGGGAGCAGTGTTGAACTGATCACGGGTGTACTGCGTGCGTGTGTGTGTGTGTGTGTGTGTGTGTGTGTGTGTGTGTGTGTCTGTTCTGTCCAATCAGCAATGAGCATTACACGAGGATGCTCCTTCCTTCCTGCCATCCTTCCCTCCCCCCTCCCTCCCCCTCACTCTCTCTCTCTCCCCTCCTCCCTCCCCCTCACTCTCTCTCTCTCCTGCCATCCTTCCCTCCTCCCTCCTCCCCCCTCCCTCTCTCTCTCCTGCCATCCTTCCCTCCTCCCTCCCCCTCACTCTCTCTCTCCTGCCAAAAAGAGGTGACCTAAATACTCCGCCTCCAAACTATTGGAGAAAACATCAGCATCGCCCCTGTGTGTGTGTGTGGGGGTCAAGAACCATTTGGTCTTAGGGTTAGGTTAGGGTCTCCAGGGGAGATCGGGGTCTAAAGGGGCTCTTCGGGTCTCCGACCCGTGGAGAGACCCAGGAATCTTCAAGGGCCAAGCCCCTATCCCAAAACCAGATTGGTAATACTGTATTTCCCAACACGTTCTGGACGACGAGCCAGACAGCGTGCTTGACTCTGCCTGAACCCACAGCTGCGGGGTGCTTTGTAACGGTCCGCCCGTGGGGGCCTTCCATAAAACGCTCTAGGCTCCGCGGAGCGTTACGTCAAACGCCAAAGGTGCGAGACAAAGCGGAGTGAGAAGGGGCTGAAATGTTGGATCAGACATGAAGGATTCAGCCTCAAAACTAGTCCAGCCTGTTGGCATAGCAACCACCATGTCAAACCAGGTCTGTGAAGATCAAAGAGGGCTTGATGACGTGGTGTGTGGGTGAATAGTGTGTGTGTGTGTGTGTGTGTGTGTGTGTGTGTGTGTGTGTGTGTGTGTGTGTGTGTGTGTGTGTGTGTGTGTGTGTGTGTGTGTGTGTGTGTGTGTGTGTGTGCATGTGCGTGCGTGTATGTGTGCACGTGTGTGTGTTTAACACATTCTCCTCATTATCCATTATCCAGATACACATACTGTAACCCATAATGATGCTACTGGCACATCAATGGTCCACGCCGGATAATAGATAACGCTGTCACCGTTATCTGCTGAACTTGGCTCCGATAGCTGCGTAGCGTTCCAACGGTCACGCGGGGACGAACATCACCATTTTGAAATGAAGATAATGTCATTGTGTACCTGAGAAAATTGATATTTCAATGAAAGCGTACCTTTAAGACAGCTTTACTCGTAAATTATGAGCATAAGGTTGTTGCTTATAGTATGGCGTTATTAATGCATTAGATTAGACTGAAGATAACTGCTGCTCTGTGACGAACTATGAGAGCATTGACACTCAGTGCGCTCGACCAGGAGGGGGGCAGTGCGTGATCGACTTTAGATCTTGTTCATTTCCCACAGTGTCGACACTGTCCCCCCGATGTCATCTCGCCGCACAAATTTGGAAGTCATGTTCGGTGTGAACGCCCATTTAGGGTTAGCTAACTGAGCATTTTGAATGGCAAAGAAGGAACTCTGGGCCGGTGGTGACGAAACCAAATAAAATGCAATCAAAGAAAAGAGAGAGGAGAAGTCAGGCTCCAGTTGCCGTCCATAGGAACAGAAAACCCAAATGACGTTAGCCTGAACGATGCATATAGGCAGACTCATACTGGATAGCTGGCTAGTTAGGGAACGTTGTTGTCTTAACTAATGCTAAACTTGTCAAGGTGAAATTTGACGAAAAATAAGTTGGAGCCGAAAGCTTAGATTAGCCACTGACAGTTGTGCTACAGTAGGAAATGACTGTAGCATTTCAGCTAGTAGTGTCTCAGTATGCTAACAGCTTCCCTCCATTCTGGTCAGTATGACAGCTCAATCCCGCCTGCTGTCTCACAGATTGGTCGAGCATCGTGAGTCACGTCATTTCGTTGAAGTTGACTCTTGTGGTAGGCCTAGTGGTGGTGGTGGGGGTTGTATAACAGGCACTTAGAAACAGGTTATTGCTTGTTTATTAAAATCTTCTTGGGACATGGGATCCTGGTGGAACATTGTGTTCTCACATCATCATTATGGCCTTTGGCCCTTTTTACCTTCTCTCTTCCATTTACTGTCTGAAGCAGATATGACGACGCGTACAAAAATCTTGAAGATGTTTCTCATTCAGTAGCAAGACATTTCACAGTTTGTCCTTGAGCTTAATCGAGTACAAACTGAATACTAGTAATATGGAATTCGAGAGAACATTTCAATGAGTGAATCTACTGTTTGGATGAAAAAGAACCAAGAGATTCATCAGTGAACACAAACAGATTAATCACTTATATCTGTTGAGATTAGTAAGAGAACTGAGTTGTTTGTGTGCTTGCGTGTGTGTGTGTGTGTGTGTGTGTGTGTGTGTGTGTGTGTGTGTGTGTGTGTGTGTGTGTGTGTGTGTGTGTGTGTGTGTGTGTGTGTGAGGGAGAGAGAGAGAGAGAGAGAGAGAGAGAGAGAGAGAGAGAGAGGGAGCAAGAATAATTGCACAGATGTGTGTGAGAGAGTGTGTGTATGGGGTGAGCCTGGTGTTAAAGTGTTATAAAAAAAAACATGCCATCATTTATCTGAAGCCACAGAGCTGGTTGCCATGGGGATGCTGCAGGGAGCTCTTCTTCCACCCACCAATGGGCTTCAGCGTTTTGTTACCGCGGGAACCCTGGCTTGTTGCCTAGGAGACCAGAGGCCGTGTGTTCCAGCTCCAGTGTGTTTCTGCCTCACTGTTACCAAACATCAAAACACTCAATAAAGAAACAAGTACACGTCCTGTGCAGGCCCACCAAATAATAATAATATGGAGTTGACAACGTCAAAATCTGAGACGGTATATTGCTGATGTCTGACCATCTTCCCAAAGTGTTGTGACGATTGGATAATTGGTCATGCAGTTGATGCAATTTAGCCGACAGGCCACACCTTCTCACAAATGTAAAAATGAATATCTTCAAAAGGACAATAAATATCAACAACCTTTTAACACATTGTAATGAGAGAGGTCTGTGGATAATACATACAACATTTGGTGGTGTGCAACCTGGTGGCTCACCTGGTAGCATGTGTACGACGGCGGCTCGGTCCTTCGCGCGGCCGACTAGGGTTCGACTTCGAATCCGACCCGAGGTCCTTTGCCGCATGTCATCCCCTCGTTCTCTCCCCACCTTTCCTGTCTGCCTACTGTCCTATCTCAAATAAAGGCAGAAATGCCCGGGCAAAGGAGGAGATGTCAAAAATGTCTTTTTCAAAACCTTCAAAATATCTCAAAAACTTTCCAGGCGGACCTTGAGGGTCCTTGAGGGAAGTTTGTAGAGCAAGGTCAGCTGAACATTGTGTGTGTCTGTGTGTCTGTGTGTGTGCGCGCGTGTGTGTGCGCGCGTGCGTGTGTGTGTGTGTGTGTGTGAAAATCGGACTTATGGAAGTTATGGAATGTCAAAGTCTGAAATTTTAACCTTTAACTATCCCCCATCAGGCCGATTGGGGAAATATGTCTGGAGCTCGTAATCGTTACCAATATCTGTTGTGCCAAATATGATGTCTCTGCGATGTAGCAACCCACAGGAATTTGTGCCAAAGCGCACACCTCACTTCCATAGTAAATGCCTAATATGCCTCCTTATGACCATATGGACCGATATGGATTTGCTGGTATATGGGCCAATATAGCACATGAGTTATTTTCGGATCCTTTTCAGTTACAGTATTTGACTGTGAACGTGGTTGGAAAAACACCACGGCACATCAGCATTGCATCATTGGATTTAAGAAAAATGTCAACTGTAATTGAAATTAATAAAAGAAATAGGCAGATCGGCGATACTAGAAATGAATAAAATGTTGATTCTGAAACGTGTATTTGGGATGTTTTGTCAGTGCTGAAAATGAAGAGTGAGAGAACATATTCAAAACATGCTGAATTATTGATAAGCGAGCCATCTGGAGATGCAAATAGCCTCCTACTAATTCACTAAGGATGTCACCCGAGTACGAGACGACACTGCAATGCAGGGGGGGGGGGGGGGGGGGGGTCACACAATAGACTCAACAATAGCAAACAAAATGAAGCAGGACCAGTGACGTGTTCAAGTCCTGTAATGTACACACAGTGCTGCAGTGTTCAGCTATAGACCCATTTCACAGCAACTGTTTTGAGGTGGTAAAGCAGGAAGTAAAGCAAGTGTAACCGACACCATTAACGATGGTTCCATGTTCCAGTGCCCTCATTAATGTTATTGGTTATACCCAGTGTTGGCGGTAACTCATTACAAAAGTAACATATTACATGTAATATATTACTTTTAGCAGTAACTCAGTAATATAACTTATTACTTATAGGATTTCAGTAATATTATACCAGTTACTTTGTCAAGTAACTGAAGTTACAAATTGAGTTACATTTGATCAAATCAAAGCACATAAAAAAGATACAATTATTTCCTAATCAAACTGTGTTTTCTATGCAAATAACCACTATAGATGACAATAACAAAGGAAAAGAATAACATTTAGAATTTTGGATTGTTTACACTGATTTCAAGGCGGTTGAAATTATTTTTCGGGATGGTTCCGGGGCGGCAATGTCATTCTGCTGCTGCTGTTGTTTTGGTAAAAGTAATGCAAAGGTAGTGTAACAAGTTACAAGTTACTCTACATAGAAAGTAATATTGTAAAGTAACTTATTACTTTCAAATGAAAGTAACTAGTAATATGTAGTATATTACATTTTGAAAGTAACTTGCCCAACACTGGTTATACCTGCTTTACTTCCTGCTTTGCCACCTCAGTGGTTGCTGTGAAAAGGGCTTATAGAGCAGTGATTCTCAAACCTTTTCATATCAAGGAGCCCTAATTTAGTCCACATTAGGACCACTGATCGCCATTCGATGAGATTTTTTTTTTGTCTCTCTGACCCAAAATCGGAGAATCTTTTTATTCTGAGATATGATTTTGTCCAGAATGCCATGCCTGTATTATAGAGAGATAACAGTGAAACTATGATCAAAATAATTATTTTACATGATTGTGTTAACTTTTTGGAAATGAAATAATGGTGAAGTTAAACAATTCTTCAGTTTGCTGGGGAACCCCTGGAACCCCCTCAAGGACCCTGGTGGTCCCCGGACCCCACGTTGAGAACCACTGCTGTAGAGGAGTTTTGTTGTGTGATCATGTTCAGCTATAAAGGAGTGCTTACTTACTACTTCTAACATCTTTTATTAACTGAAGCAATCAGGCAACCAGGTGGGTTATGCAATAGAAGATTTTTGGCATTTATTTATTTGTATATAGGACAGTAGGCAGACAGGAAAGGGGGGAGAGAGAGAGGGAGTCAGCCACGCGAAGTGCCGAGCCTTTGTGGTATGCGCGTGCTACCAGGTGAGCTGTCAGGATGCACATGATTATAGCTATTTACAGCAGAGTACATGATGAACAGTGTACTGTATATTATCTTTTCAAATGGAATAATACACTCTCCTACTGTAAATACACTGGTGTTCTAAACAGATTCTGCTATTGCTTGTTACGCATACACTAGTATCCTATGTCGGCCATACTAATAAAGTCAATTAAGAGCTAGCCTATACCAAATTTACTAATTAGTCAGACATCTTCATCCAAGCAACATCTATCTATCTAATGCCATCTGGTTGTGGATTTCCTTTTAACGAGCCACTATATCTGCCCACACACACACAAATACTTTAGAGTTAGACAAGATTTGACAGCAAGACTAGCATTCCTTGCACAAGCAAAAATCTGTTTACATACTACACTGTCCTTGTTCAAAAATCTATTTGGGGAAAACATCACACCAACCCAAAGCTTGTATTGGAAAACACAAATTAGAGTGTCATCCTGAAATGCACACTGGCCCTGTTCTAGGGATTTCTTTAGGTAAATACATGTATATGTTGTGGAATAAAGGAAGCTCTCTCATGGCTGGTCAAAGTTTGATTCGAAATGTATTATGAACACAAATACTGCCTCTTCCTATTCACACAACCAGAGGAAACTACTGGGCAGGAACACCAACTTCCAGCTATCTAATGAGCCTCCAGGGATTCATTGTTTTGAGCAAGTCTCCAGATAAGATCATTTGGCATGGACACACCAAACCTCTTTGCATCATGCATACTTGTCTTACCACACAGCAGCAACATACAAGTCAACTCTATATGTTTGTGCAGATATACATGTATTTAAATGTGTCACATCTACAATATATGCAATATGAAACAATACATTGTAATAAAAAGTATTCTTAAACAAAGATGCTTTAACCCATTGATACCTGATGCAGCATTTGTGTGTGTATCCCTTTAAGACCTTAAAGGCATAGACACACAAATGAGGGATATACACGCAAATGCTGCATCAGGTATCAATGGGTTAAGATGTGTGTTGTACCCGCACTTGCAGGAAGCACTGTCCGCGAGAGCCCAACTCTTTGCATTGCCACACTGTAGCGGGTTGTCCATTGCTTTGGATGCAGGTCCTGGCCAGGAGCGTCCATGGGTTCCTCGATGTAGCGGTGCAGCCTAGATGCTTCTGCTGACTTCCACTGGTCCCTCCATCTCGTCCTCCTGACCCAGGCGGCCTTGGAGGTGTCAGCTGGTGCTGTGTGGAGCAGCTCGTGGCATGCGGGGCAAAGGGGCGGAGGAACTCGTGGGCGTGCCTGGCAAAGGGGCGGAGGAACTTGTGTGCACTTCCATGCAATGATAATTATTTTTGCAATCAGTGGAGTCACCCCCTCCTGGCCATTAGACAAAATGCAGGTTTAAGGCACTTCGGCATTGGCTTCATTTTTAACGAACAGAGCTCCTTGGTCTAGAGTATGTGGTTACACTTGTCTATATGGTGCCTCCTCGAAGATCAGGGGTGCTTAACGATGTGCAATCATGGCTTTCATCTAAACTCAACAGCACCTGATTAGCATCTTCTCTTTTTCTCCTGTCTCAACTTCTCTCCCTCTCCCTGCTCCCCTGTTCTCTCCCTCTCCCCTGTTCTCTCCCTCTCCCTGCTCCCCTGTTCTCTCCCTGCTCCCCTGTTCTCTCCCTGCTCCCCTGTTCTCTCCCTCTCCCTGCTCCCCTGTTCTCTCCCTCTCCCTGCTCCCCCGTTCTCTCCCTCTCCCTGCTCCCCCGTTCTCTCCCTCTCCCTGCTCCCCTGCTCTCTCCCTGCTCCCCTGTTCTCTCCCTCTCCCTGCTCCCCTGTTCTCTCCCTCTCCCTGCTCCCCTGTTCTTTCCCTCTCCCTGCTCCCCCGTTCTCTCCCTCTCCCTGCTCCCCTGTTCTCTCCCTCTCCCTGCTCCCCTGTTCTCTCCCTGCTCCCTTGTTCTCTCCCTCTCCCTGCTCCCCTGTTCTCTCCCTCTCCCTGCTCCCCTGTTCTCTCCCTCTCCCTGCTCCCCTGTTCTCTCCCTGCTCCCCTGTTCTCTCCCTCTCCCTGCTCCCCTGTTGAATATTTCAGCTTCTCGCTAATGAAGAAACGTATCTGTCTCTCACTGCCGCAGAAGCTTTAAATAGAACTGGAACATTAATTCACCGCTAACAATTACACCGTGTGTGTGTGTGTGTGTGTGTGTGTGTGTGTGTGTGTGTGTGTGTGTGTGTGTGTGTGTGTGTGTGTGTGTGTGTGTGTGAGAGAGAGAGAGAGAGAGAGAGAGAGAGCTTACACAACCTCACCAATTGGTCTAGCATGACGCAGAAACATATAGAACTGAATGGATTCCTTGACCATGTTAAACAGATCTCATTGCCCCCCCTTTTTTTTTAGAGATCGGCGAGCTGCGTGAATTGCGATCACTGGACAGGTGACCTGTCAATCACGGCCCAAAACACAGTCTGCTTTATCGTCTATTTGACTCTAAATGGGACCATAACTTACCAAATGAACGTCATGCTGTATTGAAGAAGACTTGAAACTAGCGATTGAGACATAAACTCATTAGGAAAGTGTTTACTGGGATTATAAATCAAAACTCATTGCTTTGTGTAAACAGCTCTGCCCCCTGGAAGCAATTCACCACAAGACCAAAGCAAGGACGGAAACCAAATGAAAAACTGAGACAGGGACTCTGTCATGTGAGTGAGCACCGACCTTCAGATGAGACGTTAAACTGAGTTCCTGACTCTCTGTGGTCAATAAAGATCCAGTCGACACTCTTCGCAAGAGTAGGGATGTAACCCCGGCGCCCTGGGGGGTGTAACCCCGGCGCCCTGGGGGGTGTAACCCCGGCGCCCTGGGGGGTGTAACCCCGGTGCCCTGGCCCAATTCTCAAACAGGCCTTCCTTCAATCATGGCCACCTAATCATCCCTCATTCCTTAATTGGTACATTTAGTCCTCGGGGTTCCTCTGCCTTTCCGACGCCCTGCCACTCCGAACGTTAACTTCCATTATTCGGACTGGCGGTCGTTCACCTTAGAAGCCGCAATGCCGACCTTAGGTTTAGGCGTGGGGGTGGGAGAGGTTAGGTTTTGGGTTAGGGACTGGGGGAGGTTAGGTTTAGACATGGGGGGAGGTTAGGTTTGGCGTGGGGGCTGGGAGAGGTTAGTGAAAAACGGGGAATATAGACTCCCTTTCTGAGTGCCGATATTTCGGAGTGGCAGAACGTCGGAGTGGCAGCACGTCGGAGTGGCAGCATGTAACCTTAGTCCTCAACTCTCCACCGTGATAGGCTGATGTGTGCTGAGCGTTCTGACGCAAACTGGCTGCCGTGCATCACCCAGGTGGGTGCTACACGTCACCAAGGTGGGTGCTACACGTCACCCAGGTGGGTGCTACACGTCACCAAGGTGGGTGCTACACGTCACCCAGGTGGGAGCTACACGTCACCCAGGTGGGTGCTACACGTCACCAAGGTGGGGGCTACACGTCACCCAGGTGGGTGCTACACGTCACCAAGGTGGGGGCTACACGTCACCCAGGTGGGTGCTACACGTCACCAAGGTGGGGGCTACACGTCACCAAGGTGGGTGCTACACGTCACCAAGGTGGGTGCTACACGTCACCCAGGTGGGTGCTACACATCACCAAGGTGGGTGCTACACGTCACCAAGGTGGGTGCTACACGTCACCAAGGTGGGTGCTACACGTCACCCAGGTGGGGGCTACACGTCACCAAGGTGGGTGCTACACGTCACCCAGGTGGGGGCTACACGTCACCCAGGTGGGTGCTACACGTCACCAAGGTGGGGGCTACACGTCACCCAGGTGGGTGCTACACGTCACCAAGGTGGGGGCTACACGTCACCCAGGTGGGTGCTACACGTCACCAAGGTGGGGGCTACACGTCACCAAGGTGGGGGCTACACGTCACCCAGGTGGGTGCTACACGTCACCAAGGTGGGTGCTACACGTCACCCAGGTGGGGGCTACACGTCACCCAGGTGGGTGCTACACGTCACCAAGGTGGGGGCTACACGTCACCCAGGTGGGGGCTACACGTCACCAAGGTGGGTGCTACACGTCACCAAGGTGGGGGCTACACGTCACCAAGGTGGGGGCTACACGTCACCAAGGTGGGGGCTACACGTCACCCAGGTGGGTGCTACACGTCACCAAGGTGGGGGCTACACGTCACCAAGGTGGGTGCTACACATCACCAAGGTGGGGGCTACACGTCACCCAGGTGGGTGCTACACGTCACCAAGGCCATTTGCGACAGCAGGTGCCTTAGTTTGAGACATTTGCATGAGTCCGAACCTGAGTGTCATTGTTCCCCAGCATTGCTGGTCCTGTGTTATAATTCAGAACGTGGTACTGTACATTTGCGTGAAACATTTGTTGAGTCCATCCAATTCTCACTGATGCAAACCACCACAGTTCACTTAGAACTACACTCAGACCGCCTTCTACGGGCGAGCTACTTGGTCCGCACTCGAGTTCGAAGAAAGCTTTCAAATTGCAGACTTTTGACAAACTGAACCCGTATTCTATCTAGTCTATAATGCTGTTTCTACTGTCCCATGGTCTATAATGCTGTTTCTACTGTCCCATGGTCTATAATGCTGTTTCGGGGGCTTTTCCATCCAAACATGTTTGTTTTAGGGGAATTGTTGCCAATGGGCAGCTTCAGCTTAACGTGAAAAGCACCGGTATCAGCCTTCAAAATCCCATCAGTCAATGTCGCTTTCAAGCCCTGAACGCACTCCCAATCCTCTTTTCTCACTCTCTTTCTCACTTCACCTCCCTCTTCCTAACCCTCTCTGTTTCTGTCTATCCTTCCCTCCCCTGAGAGAGAGAGAGAGAGAGAGAGAGAGAGAGAGACAGAGAGGGGGGAGAGAGAGAGAGAGAGAGAGGGGGGGGAGAGAGAAAACACAGAAGGGTCTTCAGAAGTGCTGTATATCCACCAGAGAGACGAGTTGAAGGGACAGACAGATAGAAGAGAGGATTTCCAGCTAGCACAGAGATAAAGGGAGACGGAGAAGAGAAGACTGCCACAGAGAGATTTCTGGAAGAAGAAAAAAAGGGGAAGGCTGATTAAAAGATCATTAAAGTTCAAGTGAAGTTTAAGATGTCCATGCAAAGTTCAGCGAAGCGTGGTGGTGCACTTAGTGTCCTGATTTATGTCTCATATACCACATGACAGTACTGATCTATGTCTCATATACCACATGACAGTACTGATTTATGTCTCATATACCACATGACAGTACTGATTTATGTCTCATATACCACATGACAGTACTGCAACTTCACAAACCTGATATATGTCTCATATACCACATGACAGTACTGATTTATGTCTCATATACCACATGACAGTACTGCAACTTCACAAACCCGATTTATGTCTCATATACCACATGACAGTACTGCAACTTCACAAACCTGATATATGTCTCATATACCACATGACAGTACTGTCTCATATACCACATGACAGTAGGCTACTGTCTCATATACCACATGACAGTACTGTCTCATATACCACATGACAGTACTGCAACTTCACAAGCTACAGTTGGATCTGTCCTTTGTGTCGCTGTAGTGGTATGCAAAGACACTTAAATATAGCATCAACGCTTTTATTCTGTTTTTCAGTAAGCAGGTCTACACCAGCCTTTCACTGATTCACTTATAATTCAGTCAGCGCAAGAACTGTATTTCAAAATAATTTGTAATAAAAACGCTTCAATCAAAAGAGCGACAGAGCATGAAAGCCCTGTGATTGTAATATGAAATGAATTTTCAATTAGCATCTTCAAATGAGTGAATGACTGGGCGTCCGGGGTAATACAGCCGTAGAATCCCTGCCTACCAACATGAGGGTCGCCAGTGTTACGTCCGGCTTGGTCGGGCGTCCATACAGGCACGATTGGCCGTGTCTGCGGGTGGGAAGCCGGATTAAGCGTATGTGTCCTGGTCGCTGCACTAGCGCCTCCTCTGGCCGGTCGGTCTCCCCCGCCTGCTCGGCGGGGGAGGGGAACTGTGGGGAATAGCGCGATCCTCCGACGCGCTACGTCCTGCCGGAGAAACTCCTCGCTGTCAAGTGCAAAGAAACTGCTTGCGACTGTGCATGTATCTGAGGAAGCATGGTGCTAGTCTACAACTCTCCCCAGATCGGCAGAGGGGGTGGAGGGAGCAACGGCCAGGACAGCAGGGCCCAGGGGAATTGGCCAAGTGGAAAAAGATTAAATGGGGGAAAATGTTTTTATTAAAAAAATACCCAACCCCCAATATCCATCTATCCATTCATCATCCAACCGTCCATCAGGCTCAATCTAACACCCCTGAATTAACATGATCCTCAGGAGTTCATCCATGTTATATTCTTCACTGTGCCAGGAGTGTGTGTGTGTGTATGTGTGTGTGTGTGTGTGTGTGTGTGTGTGTGTGTGTGTGTGTGTGTGTGTGTGTGTGTGTGTGTGTGTGTGTGTGTGTGTGTGTGTGTGTGTGTGTGTGTGTGTGTGTGTGCTGGGAACACAGCAGCGTTGCTATTTATAACTGACATTGGCAGAGTTGCATAAGGACACAGTCAGCAGCACAACAGAGAGACAGAGGAAGGGAGAGAGGGAGGAGGAGAGAGGTAGAAGGAGAGCAGGTGGCAGAGAGAGAAAGAAGAGGAGGAGGGGAAAAGGCACGAGTGGGTGTAGCAAAGTGGCAAATAAGTGGGTGATTATAAACCAAACCTCAAACTGTCAATCTGCCTTTCCATCTGTCTTGCTATCTCTCTAGCTAATTGTTGGCCAAAATAGTAATAGCAATAGTAAAATAGTAATAATAATCCCTGTGAATGCTCACTTGCTTTGCTGTGAAGCTACTAGTAGCGGTTAGCATGCTAACCACCAGCCAGCTTAACTACTTCACTTCAGACAGAGTTCCTATGGTTCCTTGGTAGCTCCATTGGAGGTTGCAAACAGAAAAAAAACCTTGAAGGTATGTAGGAACCTCCCCAGCGGGCAGTTCTTCTCAGGAAGACCCTACAACTGCAGGGGGAACTAGGCATCGACTTATCTGACATTATATGGTCTGTCTGTGATACAACTTTGCTCGGTTAATTAGTAGACACCAACGAATCCAATTTAAAGTCAGTCACCGTCTTCACTATTCTTTGCACAAGATTTACCGGTCTGTCTCACCAGTGTGACAGGTGTCAGGTGTCGGAGGGCACTCTGTCTCATGCCTTCTGGTTCTACCCTTCACTGGCCGGATTCTAGGCCAAGATATTTGACTGGCCTACAAAATAACCCTTCAGCCGGAGGCAGAACTCGCCATCTTTGGCTGCTCGGAGTCCTCTCTCGACTTCCCTACAGCTGTGCAACAATCTCTGACACAGGGGACAATTGTCGCCAAGAAACTCACTCTGCAGGGATGGAAGTCTCATACATTTTTGTATGTTTTCTCCCATTCTTTTCTTTTGCCGTGTCTGAGTTTGTTTGTTCTTGTTTGTTCTTGTTTGTTGATGTTCTGAAAACTCTAAAACTACACACACACACACACACACACACACACAAAATGAAGACCACACAACTGTTTGGTCTGAAAACGCTTATTAACTGTAAAACACCTGTGCGGAATGTACATGCACCACGTCAGGGCACCATTAGGCGTTTAATTAGGAAAATGGACTCGGACACGCCTCCAAATGTGCTACTGCTGTGTGTTACCGACATGCGTTACCGCGCTCATATCCTTTACAAACGTCATTTTATAGTCTCAATCTATTTGTTTTTCTCTTATAGGCTCGTGCCATTCCAAATATTCTACTGTTCTCCTCCTGCAGCCTCCTCAAAGGCACCTTGGCAGTAGTCTCAGAGGGAGGGGGAGTGTTGCTCATCCACTTCCCATGCACACTGTGTTCTGGGGCACTCTGGGAATTCAAGCTGCAAACGCTGAAGCTTGCAAGCCCACTTCTCTAACCTTTCCACTACCACTGCCCACACGTCTTCTCTTCTTTTCAACTATATGTGGCCACTCATGTAGAGAGTAGGCTACAGCTGCCTGTCTATGGTCTGAAAGTGGAAAGACAGTATACGTTAGAGTCGGCATTCAGTTTAGCTGACAGCAAAGACAGGCAAATAAATATACAAAATATGTCTTGATTAAAAATATGGGGTTTTGTGATGAAAGTCCATTGGTGTCAGTTCGGGTCACTTGTTGCATCCAGATTGTTTGGTTGCAGAATGAACTAAACCGGACAAGGAGAAGGAAAATTGTGGGCAGCCATGTTGTTACTTGAAGACACATTCGAGAAGTCAGTAATCCTCAGCCATCCTTCGGTTTGCTTTCTTGTTGTGGCATTGCCATTGAGTATATCTTTGTTGAAGGACCTGAGAAATAAATTAATTTGAAATGTAGACGTAAATAACATTATTTCATGTATATATTCATGTATTGAGTCGTATTTGTGTGTAGGCCTACTCACCTGTTCCACATGAAAATGAATGTGTCAAGTTGGTATTGAGACTTATTCGTGTTGCTATTCAAAGAAAAACCATATACAGTCTAATATACCGTAGATAAGAGTGCTAAACCTCCAGGTTTCGGAACCAAAAAGACGGCCGTTGGTTATAAACTGCAACGTCCTGAATTTTAAATCTGGCCTGGGACCTTTGTCTCTCTTTCCACACTTCTCTCTTTTCACTATGCACCATCTAATAAACACCACAGAAAGACAAGCTCTTTGAAAGTGGGTCAGCAGCACCTGTGTGTGGGGCTCATACAGCTGCTTTACTGATATCATCCACCCTGAAGGACTGTTTCACTTCTCTGTGTTCCCTCCTCAGACTGGCTGTTTCTAAGTCTAACACTCTAACACTTGCCCGAGGGGGCATAACAATATCATTTGCACTCCGGCCTCAATTGCTAAGTCACTGTCATGCACAATACGAACGCTTTATTTGCGGGTCCGCAACTTCCTCGAAAGGAATGTGTTCATTCATTATAGGAAGTTTCCTGGAAAGAAGCATAATACTAGGAAAGTAGAGAAAGAGTTGAATTGTTGTTGGTAGTGTAACAAGTTTGGGGGTGTTGTGTAGCTTCTGTTAGCCTCCTGGATAGCCAGCTAACATCACAGACTCAAACCACGGCAGATGTGGGATTTCGCACACAGACTGTTTATTTACCACTTGACCATATTTAGGCCTGGTCTCTACGGCACGAATCGTTCAACACACATGTAGACCGACCGACTATAGTTTGCACACACCAACTTGTCACTGTACAGAGAAGAGTCTGACTTGCGTCTTGCATGGAGGCAGACTGAGAGAGTAACGTAAAATAAGTTGTTGCCGTTGTTGACGCACATCCGGATATCGCCGTGTCGGTGTCGTTCCTGGACCAAATTGTTTTCCTAGTATGGGCCGGGAAAACCCTGCCCCAAACTCATTTGATTGGTCGCCGCAATTGCTTCTTCCTGAAAACGTGCGAAAAGTGAAAATGCCTTCCGGCTGCACGCGCCCGCTGGCAGGTCACGTCAACAATAGACCAGATGCGGAAACCCTCGCTGCAGGGCGCTAGTCGCCCGCATCGCGCCGTGGCCGGAGTGATCGGTCTAGTCTGTTAACAAGAAATGAAACCGCCTGCGCTTCCATTTCCTGTGTGTTTGCACTGTGAGCCTGAAGGCCGGCCGTGTGCAAGCATTTAGAATAAGTATCTAGAAATAGCCAACCTTCTCGCTGATGTTCTCATTTACTCATGTACAGTAGGTCATATAGAAGCTTCAGTACTGACATAACCAGTTAAAAGTTCCATGCAGCTGGGCTTCAATTGTACAGGTTTGCAGCGGCTATTTACAGAGTTTCACAGCAGCACGGCAGTTGCCGTGGTGTCGCTATGGCGACCAGTTGTGGGTGTGTGGGCACATTGAGGGGCTGCTACTATTTGCGGTGGAAAACCAACAGGTACTATCAAAAGTGAGCAGAGGCGGTACTATGCGGTCGAAATGCGCCATTCCACTCTTCCTCTCTCAGCTCTTGGCTACCTCCCTGCAGATTCATCATTAATTCATCCAATTTCTTAATGTTCCTCCTCTTACTCCCTTCCACATGGCCTCAGTCTCCCTGCCTGTTCACTGGCTCCTCTCCATCTGGACTACTTTTAGATTGAAGAGCTCTGCTGTACTCCAGCTTATTGCCTTCTTCTGTGTCATTGAGTTCCTCCATAAAAAGGGAAGTCCAAGACCTGCTGCCCCGTGTGGCTTTGAGAGAAATGAGGGAAAGGACGTTTAAAGTGTTTGAATTCCGCTCTTCCGGCTTTGCTGGAACCGTTTACACTGTATATTGATTAGGCAGTGAACGAGGAGCTTTGTATTTGTTGTAGTGTAGAGAGGGCCAGAGGCATATTGATGAAATTGGATGCAATATTAAGTGCTTTCAAGGCCAGCAATCATTTTCAGAAATTTCATAACGCCTTATTTTAACTTGGCATGTCAGTGCCTCACAATGTAGGGTCCAGGGACCCCCAGCGTGGCCTGGTTAAAACAAGGTAGGGTCCGGGGACCCCCAGCGTAGCCTGGTTAAAACACACTGATGAGCTGATCTCACATTATGTTTCGCTCTACGTATCAGACAGACATATAAACACCCAGGGTTGGGAGGTAACTGAATATATATTCAGAATACAGTATTTAGAATACAAAATAAGATTTTTTTGTATTCAGTGCAGTTACATTTTAAATGGGTGGTATTCTGAATACAGTTACTTACTTGAAGGGGAATACTTTTATTTGCTTGTCTGTTTTTATTTGCTCTAAAATTGTAAATTATGAAGCACGCAAGTTGTGTGCATGTGCATTGTCTGCCTCCCTACAGCCCTGCTGCTATATCTGCCTGTGCCTGAGACACCTGCACTGTTCACACTTAATTTGACGGTTACATGATGCCACTCCGACGTGCTGCCACTCCGACGTTCTGCCACTCCGAAATATCGGCACTCAGAAAGGGGTCTATATTCCCCGTTTTTCACTAACCTCTCCCAGCCCCCACGCCAAACCTAACCTCCCCCCATGCCTAAACCTAACCTTCCCCAGACCCTAACCCAAAACCTAACCTCTCCTACGCCTAAACCTAAGGTCGGCATTACGGCTTCTAAGGTGAACGACCGCCAGTCCGAATAATGGAAGTTAACGTTCGGAGTGGCAGGGCTTCGGAAAGGCAGACCGTTACCTAATTTGACAAGTGCTAAAGTTAAGTATTGTGGATTAACAAGCAAATGTCTTTTTTTAGATGCTTGGATTGGGGCCAGGGCAGTGTTCATGGAGGCGGTAAGTTCACCTGTTATGCCTTCACGCAGCTTCTCAAGCTTACCGACCAGCATATCGAGTGTTCGCAGCACCGCGTTAGCATTAGCTGCTGCTGCTGCACCGGGAGCCGTCTTGCTAACGGCAGCACTCCCATCGTCTTGCGGGCTAAAGTGTTGAGTCAGTAGTTGGTTCTGGTTCTTGCCGCGAGCTCGACCCGCCATTTTGGCTGTGAAAGGTTGTTGTGGTGGTACTTCATATGACTTAACAAGTAGAGGAAAGTAGCAGAAATCAGGGTGTAGATATCCAATCAGTCCAACGCCATACCAACCCCCATAATTATCTGATCCCCACAATTGAGACAAGTTAGCTTCAGACTAGGAAATATGTCAGTTTGTCTGAAGGCATTCATTTGTTTCTGACTCTGAGAAAGTGGGAAAAACAGTAGGATTCCCCAGTACTACTGCATCTCTGAAATATCTCTTTACCCAAATCACACACATTTTGGCTGTTCTCTGTGATCCCTTTTTGATCAATAATGTAACTAATTTTGTTTTCACTTCCAAAATTCACTGAGCCTGCCCTGAAACTATTTGGAGCCCCCCCTGGGGAGGCCCACCTCCCACTTTGAAAACCTTTAGTGTACAGGTGCTGTAACTCATATCACCTATCTTTTTGGCTATGTAGAGTCCAGTTTCATCACAAATGAAACACTTGACCATCACAGTTTCACAAGCTCTCCATCCAAACTATATGATGACCTTTGCAATGGATTTTTACATTGTTGTTTACATTCTAGCAATCCAATGTCAAGATTTATGGCTGAGAAATCAACATAATTCTGCATAATTCAGACTTTGCTGTCACTGAACTTTTATTTCCTTACATGTTTGGTTGGACAGTAGAGATGAACAGACCAATTATTTTAAAATAAAATAAAATCGCAACATGAACATTTGCAATTTCCGAATGAGAGGCAGCAATACATTTCTTCAGAGAGTTTGGTCCAAACTGGAACAAAACAGTTAAACATTTAAATCAGTAAATTCTGCACACTGACAACAAAATAACTTTTCCTTAAACCATTTTGAGCTTCTAAAAGATTTGTTCAAAGAAAATAAAAGTCTGCCAAATAATCACAATTAGATATTTTGTCAGTATCGTTCAGTCCTTTTGGTCAGAGAGAAGCTGGTTCCCACTGCAGACAGTGGAGGCGCTCTTCAGCAGGTTAGATGCAGCGGTGTTTCTTCAGAGTACTTGAGTGTCTGAACATTTTCTTACAGCGGATACAGTAGTATGGTTTAGCTCCAGTGTGAATGCGTTTATGTGTTGTTAGGTTACTTAACTCATTGAAGGTGCTCCCACATTGGTCACAGCTGTGGGGTTTAGCTCCAGTGTGGATGAGTTTATGTCTTGTTAGGTTACTTCCCATACGGAAGAGGCATATATACACATATATGGACATACATCCGACACAAGGTCCACATATATGTCACCATACATGTACATGTATGCACTTTGCATACAAACCCACCTGAGATATATGCATATATATGTGAGGATCATATATGTGATCCAAATATAAATTTACATATATGATCATATAGGCAATTAACATATATGAGTACTCCCATACATGTGATCATATATGCTCATGTAAGTAATGGACATATAGGATTATTGTAGCATATGTTTAGATATATGTACATATAAGCAATTAACATATAAGAATATTTCTACATATTTCCGCATATATGCAAATACAAGCAACACACATATATGTTATTCTCTTGCATATCAATATATGTGTGCATATGAGCATTAAACATATATGATTATTATTACGTATGTCAACATATATGCTCATATAATCAATTAACATATGCGGATGTTCGCATACATGTAATCATATATGTTTGTGTAAGCATTGAACATATAGGGTTAAACTTACATATGTCTACACATATGTGCATATCAGCAATTAACATATAAGAATTTACTTACATATGTAAGCATGTATGCTCATATAAGCAATTAACATATATGAGTATTCTCATACATGTGATCATATATGTTAATGAAAGTAATGGACATACAGGGTTATTCTTGCATATGTTTAGATATATGTACATATAAGCAATTAACATATAAGAATATTTCTACATATTTCCGCATATATGCAAATGCAAGCAACACACATATATGTTATTATCTTGCATATCAAAATATGTGTGCATATGAGCATTAAACATATATGATTATTATTACGTATGTCAACATATATGCTCATATAATCAATTCACATATGCGGATGTTCGCATACATGTAATCATATATGTTTGTGTAAGCATTGAACATATAGGGTTAAACTTACATATGTCTACATATATGTGCATATCAGCAATTACCATATAATAATTTACTTACATATGTAAGCATGTATGCTCATATAAGCAATTAACATATATGAGTATTGTCATACATGTGATCATATATGTTCATGCAAGTAATGGACATACAGGGTTATTCTATTATGTTTAGATATATGTACATATAAGCAATTAACATATAAGAATGTTTCTACATATTTCTGCGTATATGCAAATACAAGCAACACACATATATGTTATTCTCTTGCATATCAAAATATGTGTGCATTTAGGCATTAAACATATATGATTATTATTACGTATGTCAACATATATGCTCATATAATCAATTAACATATGCGGATGTTCGCATACATGTAATCATATATGTTTGTGTAAGCATTAAACTTATATGGTTAAACTTACATATGTCTACACATATGTGCATATCAGCAATTAACATATAAGAATTTACTTACATATGTAAGCATGTATGCTCATATAAGCAATTAACATATGAGTATTCTCATACAAGTGATCATATATGTCCATGCAAGTAATGGACATACAGGGTTATTCTTGCATATGTTTATATATATGTACATATAAGCAATTAACATATAAGAATATTTCTACATATTTCCGCATATATGCAAATACAAGCAACACACATATCTGTTATTCTCTTGCATATCAAAATATGTGTGCATATAAGCATTAAACATATATGATCATTATTACGTATGTCAACATATATGCTCATATAATCAATTAACATATGCGGATGTTCGCATACATGTAATCATATATGTTTGTGTAAGCATTGAACATATAGGGTTAAACTTACATATGTCTACACATATGTGCATATCAGCAATTAACATATAAGAATGTACTTACATATGTAAGCATGTATGCTCATATAAGCAATTAACATATATGAGTATTCTCATACATGTGATCATATATGTGCATGCAAGTAATAGGCATACAGGGTTATTCTTGCATATGTTTAGATATATGTACATATAAGCAATTAACATATACGAATATTTCTACATATTTCCACATATATGCAAATACAAGCAACACACATATATGTTATTCTCTTGCATATCAAAATATGTGTGCATATAAGCATTAAACATATATGATTATTATTACGTATGTCAACATATATGCTCATATAATCAATTAACATATGCGGATGTTCGCATACATGTAATCATATGTTTGTGTAAGCATTGAACATATAGGGTTAAACTTACATATGTCTACATATATGTGCATATCAGCAATTACCATATAAGAATTTACTTACATATGTAAGCATGTATGCTCATATAAGCAATTAAAATATATGAGTATTGTCATACATGTGATCATATATGTTCATGCAAGTAATGGACATACAGGGTTATTCTATTATGTTTAGATATATGTACATATAAGCAATTAACATATAAGAATGTTTCTACATATTTCTGCGTATATGCAAATACAAGCAACACACATATATGTTATTCTCTTGCATATCAAAATATGTGTGCATTTAGGCATTAAACATATATGATTATTATTACGTATGTCAACATATATGCTCATATAATCAATTAACATATGCGGATGTTCGCATACATGTAATCATATATGTTTGTGTAAGCATTAAACATATATGGTTAAACTTACATATGTCTACACATATGTGCATATCAGCAATTAACATATAAGAATTTACTTACATATGTAAGCATGTATGCTCATATAAGCAATTAACATATGAGTATTCTCATACAAGTGATCATATATGTCCATGTAAGTAATGGACATACAGGGTTATTCTTGCATATGTTTATATATATGTACATATAAGCAATTAACATATAATAATATTTCTACATATTTCCGCATATATGCAAATACAAGCAACACACATATCTGTTATTCTCTTGCATATCAAAATATGTGTGCATATAAGCATTAAACATATATGATCATTATTACGTATGTCAACATATATGCTCATATAATCAATTAACATATGCGGATGTTCGCATACATGTAATCATATATGTTTGTGTAAGCATTGAACATATAGGGTTAAACTTACATATGCCTACATATATGTGCATATCAGCAATTAACATATAAGAATTTACTTACATATGCAAGCATGTTTGCTCATATAAGCAATTAACATATGAGTATTCTCATACATGTGATCATATATGTTCATACAAGTAATGGACATACAGGGTTATTCTCGCATATGTTTAGATATATGTACATATAAGCAATTAACATATAAAAATATTTCTACATATTTCCGCATATATGCAAATACAAGCAACACACATATATGTTATTCTCTTCCATATCAAAATATGTGTTCGTATAAGCATTAAACATATATGATTACTATTATGTATGTCAACATATATGCCTATATAATCAGTTAACATATGCGGATATTCTCATACATGTAATCATATATGTTTGTGTACACATTGAACATATAGGGTTAAACTTACATATGTCTACATATATGTGTATATCAGCAATTAACATAGAAGACTTACATATGTCAGCAGGTATGCTCATATAAGCAATTAACATATATGAGTATTCTCATACATGTGATCATCTATGTTCATGTAAGTAATCCAGGGTGCAGCAGAGAGACTGGTTGGAGGGGGCGTGAACATTTCTCCAGAATTTGCATGGAAGTCCCATGATGCATTTGGGGCAGAGATTAGGGATCTAATATGGTTAATAACTCCACAGGATTTAATTTATGAAGCTTTTAAATTATATATTTGGAATCAGCTTTACGATGAGCTTCTAAATCATATATAATATATAATGTTTACACTAAAACCATAATATAGACTATGGGGCATTTTAATGACTCCACTGTCAAAAAACCCTTATTTTTCAATCTCATGCACACTGGACTAACCTTGAAAATATCCAGTAGTGCTGGAAGTCTTGCACAAAACTAACCATTTTTATGGTGGCTTTCACTTCTGAGATGTTGTTCAATCAAAAATAATTTGGAAAATTATATTTCTTTTAATTAAGAGATATGTGTTTTCATTCCATACATGTTCATATATTGTGATATATATGCACATATATCCTGGATATATAGGTGGATATATGTCGAATAGAGATAAATACATACAGTTATACACAGGTAATAGTCATATATGTTCATATAAAATAAAACATATATGTATGTATAGTTATTATTCATATATAGTTTTATATGTATTAACCATATATGCCCGTATAGTGTCAATGCATACAAACGTACATATAATTAATTGCCATATGTGTCCATATACAATCTATACATGTATGCACATATATAATTATATAGGACAAACATATATGGACCATATATGAAACGTTCCAATTCCATACATGTTCATATATTGTGATATATATGCACATATATGCACATCTATCCTGGATATATAGGTGGATATATGTCGAATACAGATAAATACATACAGTTATACACAGGTAATAGTCATATATGTTCATATAAAATAAAACATATGTATGTATAGTTATTATTCATATATAGTTATATATGTATTAACCATATATGCCCGTATACTGTCAATGCATACAAATGTACATATAATTAATTGCCATATGTGTCCATATACAATCTATACATGTATGCACATATATAATTATAAAGGACAAACATATATGGACCATATATGAAACGTTCCAATTCCATACATGTTCATATATTGTGATATATATGCACATATATGCACGCATATCCTGGATATATAGGTGGATATATGTCGAATACAGGTAAATACATACAGTTATACACAGGTAATAGTCATATATGTTCATATAAAATAAAACATATATGTATGTATAGTTATTATTCATATATAGTTTTATATGTATTAAGCATATATGTCCGTATAGTGTCAATGCATACAAATGTACATATAATTAATTACCATATGTGTCCATATACAATCTATACATGTATGCACATATATAATTATATAGGACTAACATATATGGACCATATATGAAACGTTCCAATTCCATACATGTTCATATATTGTGATACATATGCACATATATGCACATATATCCTGGATATATATGTGGATATATGTCAAATACTTATATGAACATATACTACATGTATGTTTACTACATATATGTGTATATATGCCTCTTCCGTATGGGTTAACTGACTGAACCTGCTCCCACATTGGTCACAGCTGTAGGGTTTAACTCCAGTGTGGATGAGTTTATGTGTTGTTAGGTCACCTAACTGTCTGAAGCTACTCCCACATTGGTCACAGCTGTAGGGTTTAACTCCAGTGTGGATGCGTTTATGTCTTGTTAGGTCACCTAACTGTCTGAAGCTGCTCCCACATTGGTCACAGCTGTAGGGTTTAACTCCAGTGTGGATGAGTGTATGTGATGTTAGGTTACCTAACTGACTGAACCTGCTCCCACATTGGTCACAGCTGTAGGGTTTAACTCCAGTGTGGATGAGTGTATGTGATGTTAGGTTACCTAACCGACTGAACCTGCTCCCACATTGGTCACAGCTGTAGGGTTTAACTCCAGTGTGGATGAGTTTATGTGTTGTTAGGCTACCTAACTGACTGAACCTGCTCCCACATTGGTCACAGCTGTAGGGTTTAACTCCAGTGTGGATGCGTTTATGTCTTGTTAGGGCACTTAAGTGACTGAACCTGCTCCCACATTGGTCACAGCTGTAGGGTTTAACTCCAGTGTGGATGCGTTTATGTGTTGTTAGGCTACTTAACTGACTGAACCTGCTCCCACATTGGTCACAGCTGTAGGGTTTAAGTCCAGTGTGGATGCGTTTATGTGTTGTTAGGTTACTTAACTGACTGAACCGGCTCCCACATTGGTCACAGCTGTAGGGTTTAACTCCAGTGTGGATGAGTTTATGTGTTGTTAGGTTACTTAACTGACTGAACCTGCTCCCACATTGGTCACAGCTGTAGGGTTTAACTCCAGTGTGGATGCGTTTATGTGTTGTTAGGGTACCTAACTGACTGAAGCTGCTCCCACATTGGTCACAGCTGTAGGGTTTAGCTCCAGTGTGGATGCGTTTATGTTTTGTTAGGCTACCTAACACACTGAACCTGGTCCCACATTGGTCACAGCTGTAGGGTTTAACTCCAGTGTGGATGTGTTTATGTGTTGTTAGGTTCATTAACTGACTGAACCTGCTCCCACATTGGTCACAGCTGTAGGGTTTAACTCCAGTGTGAATGCGTTGGTGAGTTCTTAGGTTGCTTGACTGATTGAAACAGCTCCCACACTCCTGACAGGAGTAAGGCTTCTCTCCAGTGTGGATGCGTTTATGTTTTGTTAGGCTACCTAACACACTGAACCTGGTCCCACATTGGTCACAGCTGTAGGGTTTAACTCCAGTGTGGATGTGTTTATGTGTTGTTAGGTTCATTAACTGACTGAACCTGCTCCCACATTGGTCACAGCTGTAGGGTTTAACTCCAGTGTGAATGCGTTGGTGTGATCTTAGGTTGCTTGACTGACTGAAACAGCTCCCACACTCCTGACAGGAGTAAGGCTTCTCCCCTGAGTGAACCCTCTGATGACGCTTTAACAGGTGAAGTTTTGTGAATGTTTTGTCACACTGATCACAGCGGTGACGTCTGGGTCCGCTGGTGTTTCTCTGTTTCCATAAAAAGATATCAAGAAAGAATCAGAATCAGGACAGAGAGACTGTGTGTGTGTGTGTGTGTGTGTGTGTGTGTGTGTGTGTGTGTGTGTGTGTGTGTGTGTGTGTGTGTGTGTGTGTGTGTGTGCGTGCGTGCGTGCGTGTGTGTGTGCAACGTCAGTGATAGTACAACAGATACTTCTTCTCACCACTCCTGAAGAATTCATGTTGACATCCTCTCCTCCTCTGCCAGGTGTGTCTCTTCCCGCCAAACAACTCTGACATCATCAAACAGAGACAGACGGTCGGTAAGATAGGGTGAACAGTGAACACCCACAAACACAACAACAACAATAACAGCAGTTCTCTGAAGACTAAAACCTACTGAAGAAATATGAAGGTTTCATTCATGTGAATGGAAAAACAGTAAAAGTGCTGCTGTCCAACAGACAGCATCTCATATTATAATTAATTTACAAAACTAGAGGGCACTGGACTCTGTAGAGTTCATACCTCCACCAACCTTTCTACAAAGTTTTGTGGAGTTACGTGAATCCATTTGGAAGTTAGGCGCCTTTTTATGGCCACGCCCGTCACCACGCCCCCTTTTGGCCAGTGGTGGTGGAAACTTCATCAGTTCTAAGTGGGCCCGTGACATCTATGGTGGAGGTAAAAACTGCTTTCATGCTGTTCATCTTGAAACTGTGCATCTGTTGATTGATCACATGAGCAGGTCTAATTTACACGTGACTGTCGTGTGTGTGTGTGTGTGTGTGTGTGTGTGTGTGTGTGTTCTGTCACCGTGTGTTACTGCCACTTCTCCCTCTGTCTTCCCTCTTTTCTGTTTTCTTCTTTTTTGTTGTTTTGTTTTGTGTGATCTATGTCTCTTGTCACTTGTCTTGTATTCATCTCTCTTCGTTTCTCTATGCGCCCTCCTTCCCTCCCTGCTGCCTCGTTCTCCCACCCTCCCTGCTTGCAGGCTATCATTAGCTACACCTGGCTAGCCGGCTAGCTAGCGTAGCTGCCCTGCTTAGCTCTGTCCCCAACCCCGCTGGTCTATTTCCCTTCCCTCATCGGACTATCACTATTATCTTACTGGATCATCCGGACCTTCCCTGGCTGCACTCCTCATCACACAAAATCACCGGTACCGTGAGTAGCCTACCTCATCATTCTGTGAGTGACTCCTGCTCTGTGCTAATGCTAACGTTCATCAATTTCACCACGTTAACCAACTTGTCTACCACTGTTATATGGGACTGGACTTGTCTCTGCTAGCATCCTCCGCCCTTGCTGATACCTCCATCTTGGTCCCAGACACACCCGCCATCCACATTTCTCCACTACTCCCAACATCTTGAAACTTTGCCCTCCTCAACACCCGATCACTAAACAATAAAGCCCCCATCCTGCATCAACTGATCCTGGACAATTCAGTTGACTTTCCCCTGCTCAGTGAAACTTGACCACCTCTGCACCCTGCTTCACACCATCGACATATAAAGAATGGACAGGATATGATCTTTTCTGACAACCCTCTGGGATAAACACACACAAAGCACACATCCATGGCAGGAAGCAGCTGCTTCCCCTCAGATAATGACCCTCAAATAGCCAAGCAACTTTAATGGCTTCTCTGCACGATAGGCTGTGTTTTTATGGGGGGTTGAATACTATATGATTCCTATACTTCTCCACTGTCATCAATGACTCCAGCCATAACCCTAAAACCCTCTTCTCCACCGTAAACAACCTCCTCAAGCCCCGTGCTGATGCCCTCTCCACCTCAAACCCTGTGCTGATGTCCTCTCCACCTCAAGCCCTGTGCTGATGTCCTCTCCACCTCAAACCCTGTGCTGATGTCCTCTCCACCTCTCCACCTGATCGATTCAACTCTTTTCTTAACATTTTCACCGACAAAGTCACCACCATTAAGCAATCACTGTTCCCTGTGCCTGCCCTGACCCAGTAGCCCCTCCTCTCCATCACTCCTGACCTCCCTACCCCTCCCCCCCCATCACTATGGGACACACACACACACACACACACACACACACACACACGTGTGTGTGTATATGTTTGTATTTGTGTTTTATGCTTTTTTGTCTCTAAAGCACTTTGTGATGTCTTGCGAAAGGTGCTAAATAAAGGTCCTTACGCATCATCACAAGTTGTAGGTTACAGTAGGAAAGGTCTTCTGATATATCTGATGACAGCATTTGAATGCACAATTAGAGTGAAGTAGCATTTGGAAATCCCATACAATCCCTCAGCAGTGTATCATGCAGCAAAGGGACGTGCATGTTTCCCAAACCGTCCAACTTCTTCACATTGAAAGTTTTTATTGAGAGGCGTAATGGTTCATCAAATGTGACAGAAATCATTATTCATCATATACTCTCCTGTAGACATACAAAAAAACAGAAACAGGAAGTGCAAAATGAAATGAACATACAAGACAGAAAAAGAAAAAAAAAAGGTTAGTGGGGAGATGTTGAGCAAGACAGGGAACACAGAAGAAACAGATCTAAATATAAAACAGATCTGGATCAATGGTGTTGGAAAATTGCCCAGTATTCCTGGATTCTATTTGTTTGCAATTTTAAAGAAAATGTCAATTTCTCCATCATACAGTAAATATATCTTTCATAATAAAAAATAAATAGTAGGTAGGCGGTTCAGACTGTAAGCACTTCCTTGCTGTTGTTTTCTTACTAGCAGCCAGGATTATTTTGAACAAATACTTCTGTCTTTCATGTTACTTCTTAGCCTTTTAGATGAGAATCAGTTTCAATGCCTCAGTCAGTGGTCCAAATCATAGAGCCTATTTTTCTTCTCTTACCTCTCACAAATCAGGACTCTACTCCTTCAGTCGGCTAGTTTTTCTCATCCAAACAGTCCTAACATGTGAAATCCCTCGTCGTGTCTGGAAGTTCTCCTCAAAAACATGAAGTCAGAGTGGTTAAGTCCACAGTTAAAGTTTCTCTGCAGAAAAGTCAAACACTGTGTCCTGTGTGGAGTTAACTGACGTGTGTGTGTGTGTGTGTGTGTGTGTGTGTGTGTGTGTGTGTGTGTGTGTGTGTGTGTGTGTGTGTGTGTGTGTGTGTGTGTGTGTGTGTGTGTGTGTGTGTGTGTGTGTGTGTGTGTGTGTGTGTGTGTGTGTTTGAACTGCTTCTTGCGGGGGAGCGGTGTTGGTGTTGGGGGTGGGTGGGGACTGGGTTAGCCTGGGTAAACCCAGCCTCCACGTGACCTGCTCTCAGACCTGCTCTCAGTCACTACCGCGAGCCGGACGTTCTCCTCTCAGACGGAGCTGATCTTGCAGGCTGGACTGGAGGCGGCGGGTGCTGTCCTGCACACCGCTCTGGGCCACCAGTGGCAGCCTCAGCTTAGCAGTGTTCTAGACCTGATGGTCCGGGAGGCGATCCACTTGTAGTGACTGAGAGCAGGTCTGAGAGCAGGTCACGTGGAGGCTGGGTTTACCCAGGCTAGGACTGGGGAGGCTATTATCACACACACACACGCGCGCGCATGCACACACACACACACACACACACACACACACACACACACACACACACACACACACACACACACACACACACACACACACACACACACACACACACACACGTGTTGCTTCACATACTATCTAAGTAGAATGAGTTTTCACACACTTCAGAAGAAGTCATAATAAAAGAGCTCTTCCCCATTGAAAAAGCTTTATTTAAAAGGCTTAGTTCATAATAGAATAGATCAAATGAGACAACTCGGCCTCACACGGCCTTCATCAGGGCAGCAATGAAACAGTTCTGAGCAGTTTCATGTAGGAACTATTTTCTTTTGCTTTCTCATGTGCTGTAGGAACTAGTTAGCAGCTAGTGGGTGTAGATCAGTCAAAAGAAAATAGTTCCTCCATGAAACCGCTCATAACAAGGTCTGTGGATTATCTTGAGTAACGGGGTCATGATTTCTGGAAAGAGACATTGCTGTTGAGTTTTTCAAATGTATTTCTTTGGCACTTTGAGCACCACAAGCCAAGTACCATCCAGTTCCATTGTATTGGAGAGAAGGCAGGAACTCTGCGGCCGATATCTCCAAAACTCAGGCAACTAACACAAAACGATATAGATGGATAAATAGCACTACAGGTGAGAGGAAAAATATGTATTTTGGATTTTAGGGTGAGCTGTTCCTTTAAATTGATAAGAACTGAAGCTATTACCTTGTTCCACCGATTATTCCACTGCAGCCCAATGACAGCAGCGCTGTTCTCTTTCTTTGTCTGCTCTCACTTTGTCTGGTCCAGAGCTAAATACCCGAAACAGTTACCGGAAACAGCCGCCATGACAGTCTCACCGCATTGATAAAAATGTTATTTTAGAGATTTTTAAAACATGTCAATAGAGGGTCAAGATTCCATGTTCAGTACATCTTGTAGATCATTCCAGGCATACAGTGCATGCAAGGAAAAGGATGATTAACCTAGCTCTGTTCGGGTGGTTGGGGCCAAGATAATAATCTTCCCTGATGACCGAGTGTAGTTCCCGGCCGCTACAATAGGTGTCTCCAGGACCACATCTTGCCATGATGACACACACAGACTCGCAAGGTGAAAACAACACTAGCCTCATGCTGCCTCGGCTGGTAACACTCCGACTCGAAAATGAGTTTATGGGTTTAAGGTCAGAGTGATAGGTCTGTAGGTTGCAACAAACCCCACTGGTGTTAAAATGGTGTCTCTCTTTGTTGGTGTTGTTGAACCACACTGTAGTTGTGGATGAAGGGAGCTGCATTCCTGCGTCACGGCAAAACATTCATTATGTATAATAATACTCATGAGCGCGATCGAGGCCCTGGAGTATCTATTAGTAAGTCAGAGAGTGTCGGCGGGGGCTGCTCAGAGGGAATGGGAAGTGAGAATGTAATGTGAGAGTTCGTTTTCACACCGTTCGGCCGACCTTGAACTGCTCTGAGACTGTGAAAAACGGAGAAGAACTGAGGAGTAGCAAACACAGGAAAGCCGTGTAGAGAAGAGACGAGAGAAGACTGTCATTTTCTGTCCTGTCCTAGTGTCCTGCCCTGTATAAATGAGTTATTTGTCTTGTGTAATTGGATGTCTTGTATGACTAGGTGGCCACTGGGTGTAATTTAGTGTCTTATCTGGTGTAACAAGGGTCTTGTACAGGTGGCTGGCTATGTTGTCTTGTCCTTTGTAATTTAGTGTCTTGTCCTGTGTATTTTATAGGGCTAAGAAAGAAATAGTATGCAAAAGATGCAAAGGACATTTTTCCCCAAACTCCACAAGCAGAGTACACTCGGCCAGTCCCCCATCCCCCCCCCCCCCCCACCACCCCCGCCCAAATATTTCCCCCTTTTCCCCTCCATTTCCTCTTATCTCATTATTTGTGAGGAAATTATATTTGTGTTCAGATGCACGGGCAATATTTTTGGACTGCCTATATTTCCAGCCAATATTAAATATCTTTAAACTTGACTGCTTTCCTGCTAAAAATCCATCTCATAGTTGTGTTCTTGGTACGATGGAAAAATCTCTGAAACAACATTTAGACTAGACATTGTTTACATTGTGGTCCGTGTCCGTGTCCATGCTAAGAGCCCCACTCCCGGCCATACACACCCAGAACAGCCACCCCAACCAACCTCCAGGCTGCCACTACCCAGGCTAAGAGCCTCTCTCCCGGCCATACACACCTAGCACAGCCACCCCAACCTCCAGGCTGCCACTACCCAGGCTAATGCGAGTTCAGCTCAGGACATCTTAGCGATGCTATTGGCTGGCTGTTGAGCTGTGAGCGATGTTATTGGCTGTGGACGTGGACTTCTACACAATATATCCGCCCAAAAACGTCCCGGGCACAGCCAAACAAAGTTTAAACCGCTCCAGAATCATGCAGGGGGCAGCGTCTGACAACAAACACACTGCCAATGTATTTAGTGTGTGCGGGTTGATGTTTCTGAGGGGAATGTTTTCTATAAGGATAAAAAAAAAGTTTCTAATGATATAGTTGCATAGTATACCTTTAATTGCAAATCAGTCTAATGGTGGAAACTAGGGAAACCATGCAATATTTTGTGCCAATATTCAATTTCATTCTTTTGACCATTTTCACAGCAAAGATAAATCTCAAATAATACAAGTATTGAGAGTTTCCTCCACATTTGTATTCATTACTGTCTCATACTTTACTTTGGCTCTGCGCCCCATCTACAATAGACCTCTTTGGCAGCTTCGGCTTGGGAAATCCTCATCTTTGTCAGGCAACTCATCCTGGACCATGTGATTTTAGGTCTGCCAGGTTTCCTTCTGCCAGCTGGTGTCCATTTAAGTGCAACTTTAGGGATGAGAGACTAGAAACTGAGAACTTTCTCCCAGCTTTCGTTGCTAAAATTGCCATGTTTGGAAGGTAGTTCCGGCTATCTATTTACCTTCGAAAATGAAAATTTCTCAGCATTTTTGGATTATTATTTCATCATGTTGTGAGTATACGAGTCACAACATGTACGCTGTTGGAATGTGTGTTTTTGGTGATTATGGAGCTGTACTGGTAAATCCCATTTATTTGAAAATCTAACTAACTGGGGGACTGTATGTACCTCACAGTGTACTGCACTGAGAGTGACGATAAAAGCATTGTTTATCTTGTTTATGTATGGGCAATATGGCAAATAAGCGAATCTCTCAAAAAGTTGGCCTATCCCTTTAAAATTACTTCCCCTCCTTCTCCCTCATTTAAAAATTCAAAGCAACCAATCAGGGTTATCTTGAACATAACTAGCCAATCACAACATACAACACAGGCTTTCAACACATTCTCACTCGTGACAAAGTGACGACACGGGTTCCAGACCAATCTGCAGTATATGATGAGTTGGGAGTAAGAGTTTGTTGGGGCTTTAACTGTTGAATACTGGACAGGGATTGGCTCCAACATTTGTGATGTCAAACTCTGCACAGACATCATAATGCACAGTGAAGCTCAAACATCCACCTGAAGGAACAAGAAGAAAAACTGATTTTTGACTTTAGGGGCTCTTTAAAGATGAGCTGAGGTGACATCTCAGGGTCTGTGATGACATATCCGACTGGAAACAAACATTGCCCTGACTAAAACCGGGTAGAGAGGTGGGACATAATGTGTGGAGGAGTTTGATTGGACCATTCTGCAGACTGGAGTTGACTGGCCAATCTTGGCGCTTGAATGCTGTGAATCCCACTCGGTGAATCGATTGATCCCACCATGGACCGGTGATCATGTGCAAAATAATGTAAATAATCAGCATTGTTTTTCGATGAAGTTCTCTTTTAGCAACGTTTTCAGGCTCGTGGTCCACTTGAAAATGTCCAAAATGTTCACCGTCCACATCTGATCATAAACAGTACGGAGGCTAAATATTGCGTTCACAGAGCACTTACGGTATTTCATTTTAACAATAAAAGGAGCTGTCCATCAGCACAACACAGAAATCAAAAACTAAAAGTGAAGGGCTGTCTGCAATTAATAATTGATTACAAATTAAATAGCGGTTGCATTCTCATAAATAATTGTAATTTCTTTGCAAAAGATTTGGCGCCCCACTTGCAATAATTTCACAGGCCACAAGTGGGCCTCAGCCCACAGGTTGGGAATAGCTGGACTAAAGAGTTTCCTCATCACTTTTCTACTGCTCTCAGGACAGGGACAGGAACCCCTTTAATCATATTCAGTTTCAATCAACTGGCAGACACATTTCTGTTCACGATTCAAAGTACAATGTTGAAAGAACAATGTCAGTTATCAATTACCAGTCAAGCCTGTTTCTAGTACAGAGTTTAAAGTAAAACCATTCCAATACAAACGCAGTATTTGACCCTGATTCCATTGTTATCCTTGGCAATTCTCAGCTACATGAAACCTTTAATTGCTCATTCAGCATAAGAAAGCAAAAATGGTCAAATGTCCCAAAGAGATCTTGATGACGTTACGGGGTATCATATTAATTAAAACCAGACCAGTATAGCCGATTACCTTGCACCTGCTCGATCCAGCTAAGTCACTCAGGTAGGTGAACATCAATAAAATCAGCATGTTCCCCTCTGTCAGCCCGCTGTCATTCAGCGCCTGCATGGCCTCCTTCAGCACTGGACAATTAGGGAGAGAATAAACAGGGTAAATGGGTATTCAACCTGAAGTAATGCAACTCTAATCATACCATGGATTTGGATACAGCTGCACATCAGGGAGGAAAGGAGCGAGAGATGGAGAGAGAGCTGAGGGCAGTACAATGCAATTATAATTTATGCATTAACTGGAGCCAAGCCATGCCGTGATTGGAGGAGGAGTGCACCCACTTGCAGGGTGACCTCTGGCTATTTGGAGGAGAGGAGTGGAACAGTTGGAGTTGATGACTGGTTACAACAACACAATAATGCAACTGTAAATAAAATAAGAGCATCCTAAAAAGTACTGGTTTAAAAAAAATGTGAGTGAACTACAGTATGTACTCTTCCCCAGCATGTTGAAATGACATATGTTTTCTTTATCAGGACTCACCACCATATCGGCTTCAGTATGACATCATAGCAACAACCTCAGTGCAAACTACAAAATGTAGAAAGACCAACAACCCCCAAAGTAAAAACCCATAAGAACAACCACAAGATCAAAATCAACCAATGTCTGTACAGCAGCTGCTGAAAGAAAAGATGACAGGCACAGACTATCAGGGGAAGAAAAATCCCTGCCATATGGGAGGAGGTGAAATCAGAAACAATGTTAGCAGCAAATGCAATAATCACATATCGGTAGGCTTTTTAGTCTGAACCGTTATAACAGTCACAGAACGACCACATTTAAAAGAAAGACAGCATGGTCAATGTTTGCGAAGGTTGTTCAAAAGGAGTGACGGCCAGACTGCAGGTGTCACAGGCTTCTGGCTTGAGTGGCTATAGATAATGCTTAACCCATTGATACCTGATGCAGCATTTGTGTGTGTATCCCTTTAAGACCGCATATACGCGGTTCGCGGTCTTAAAGGGATACGCACACAAATCAGGGATATACACGCAAATGCTGCATCAGGTATCAATGGGTTAATAAAGCACAACTAATTATTTGCAATTTAAAGATGATTGTAGCAACTGAGCTGGTAAGACTGTGAAGTGCTCACCACCATAACTTGGATTGGCACCAAGCTCTCTCTTGGCAACCCCACCTCTCCCTCTCTAGATCCTTTTGACAAGTTTTGCTCATGCGGTATCATGATGCTCATATTATAAGCCCAGCATAGTAATGTAATGAACATCAGTTTGACTTGTTGCTGACAAAAGCTATGTTTGCCATTATTCCATAAAGATAATGTTTATGCCATTAAAAAAGACAAAAAAGTAGATTGTGTTTCCCACAGATTGGTATTCTTGTCAGAGTGGGAAGACCCCCGGATCTGCATTTCTAGACCATCATGGGACAACTAAAAGCCAGACTATACCAAACTATGCCTTACCCTCCATCTCTATCATCTTATTTCTTCTTCTTCTTCGTCTTCTTCTCTTCTGTAGTGTTTTATGGCAGTTGGCATCCTTTATGTTGCATTACCGCCTCCTTCTGGATTTATCCATCCACTGTTTCCCCACATTCTGTAAAACCCCACCTCCGCTCTGTCCGACATATTATTTCAAGTCAGAAAGTGTTTTTATGATCCCAAATACGGCATTCATATTTTAATGCATGGTCGTGGATTTGTTCAATACAGATGCGACTTTGCTGACACAGAGAAATAGAGAGGACAAAGGAAAAGAGAGAGAGGGGGGGAGAAGGATGTGGGGATGCTGCTATAATCTGCTGTTCTATTCTATTCAAAGGCAGGAGAGCGCAAACAGACACACGCACGCGCGTGTGTGCGGGCACACACACACACACACACACACACACACACACACACACACACACACACACACACACACACACACACACACACACACACACACACGTGTATGTATTGCTATACTTTAGGAGTAACTATTGACTGCAGTCATTCCTAACCCTTCTGCCTAACCTTCAAGTAATGCTCCATTTTGTTACTCTCTATCACTGACTAATATTATGTGTAAGCTCTGTTATGATAGGCTGATAAGCACCGTGGGAATTTCTTCAATTTAGGGGATTTTTTTTTCTTTCTTTTTTTGCCTTTAAATCCAACACATCACTTGCAGCGCACATTTTAAATGAAAGCATGCACAATATATATATATATATATATATACAGTATATATATATATACACACACACACAGAAACTTTCCAAAAAATTTGAATATCATGGAAATATCATGGCATCGAGGCAGTAATTAAATTGCCGAACCAAGCAATTTTTACAAGAAAATTACATTGTAAAAACATTATGCAAAACTACAGTAGGTTGATGGAAGTGTGAGTGTGTGTATATTGAAGTAGCTTATCTAAGTTCCTCAGGCAGATGTTGCATGGTCTAGTCTGCTAACTAAAATCACTATGTCTTGAGTCGAGAGTGAAGAAAAGAGGAGCTGTTAAATCTACACTTCTACTAAATGCTTAACAAAACTGATTCTGGTC
>NC_139632.1:37821804-37839304 GCF_964638095.1 Poromitra crassiceps
TGCAAGTGCAATCAAATCGAGTAAATATATACAATATGTGAAAAAAGAATGATCCGCACACCAAAACGAGCTCCCGTTAGGTTTTTTTATTTAGCAAACAGCGTGACGTTTCGGGCCACACTGGCCCTTCCTCAAGACGCTTCTTGAGCATCACGCTGTTTGCTAAATAAAAAAACCTAACGGGAGCTCGTTTTGGTGTGCGGATCATTCTTTTTTCACTGTAAGTAACCTTTTGATCCATCACCCAGGCCCAGTGTGGCATAGTTTGGATGTGCGTGTCCCTGTCTACTTTTTACAATATATACAATATGTACATGAGTGGTGAAGTGTTCTGTGGATGATAAATATGAATTTACGTTGAATTTACATGAGATTTACAGACTGAGTTAAATAGACGTTAAATAGGCAGTGGATTTACATGAATTTACAGACGGAGTTAAATAAGAGTTTACATTGAATGTACATGAAATGTACATGAAATGTGTGTGTGTGTGTGTGTGTGTGTGTGTGTGTGTGTGTGTGTTACTCACTTAGCTGCTTATCTTGTGTCTCTTTTGCCGTATTTGTGGGGTCACGACCCCCATAGTTGTCGACATTTTCATTGATGTCCATCTCGTCCACATTGTCGCTCCCTCCAGCTGTGTTTAAGGCCGTCTCTTCTCTCTGTCTTTGATGCTCCTCTTCTTCCACAGGATCTTCATCATCGTAGATGTGAACGTGCTCAGACATCTCCATCTTCTGTCTCAATCATCAATCACTGACATATCTGGACTTATTCAGTTTGCATTCATTTTTTGTGATCTAAGTCAAAATCAAGCCTGTGTTTCCTTGCTCCATCCCTTCTCTATCATGCGTCTCTGTGCAGCTTCTATACAATCATTTCAGCTCATTTCCTCATCACCTCTCTATGAGTGACACCTTTTATTGTGACTAATTTTAGCCTGGGTGCTGACCAATCACACAGCTCACAGGAAGCTGTTTGAACAGGAAACACTCATTGTGGCAGTTAAGATATTTGTTAAAGTTCTAATTGTTGTGAGACACATAAACTACATGGCATTGTAAATCTGATCTTCATTTGAAATCTATGCATCCATGCATTCATAAAGAAATATGAAATCATAAATGAATCAATCTATTTAGAGTTGATGTCATTTGCACAATCAAGTGAGACTTCTGTTCAAGTTGCACATGCTCAGAATGCAGTTTTGCACACTATACTAAAACTGACTTTTCGTAAAAGCATAGAGGCTTGATCAAATGAAGACTAGTTCTGATGTGGATTCAGAACTGATTCGCATCCTCATGACAGCATTTTGGCTAATTAGTTTTTGAGTGTAAAAGACCAAGCTGTGAACAAACTGAATCAACTGTTGACGGCTTTATTCCCCATCCAATAATATGGTGGTGCACTGCACAGGAATTTTAGGCAATCCCATAGCGTGTTTCTAAAAACATTGTATCTCTCAATCCACACAGAATAATTTGGCAAAATCCATTTTATTTATATAGCACTTCAGATCTTGTTCGCTCTTGAAAGCAGTTTGCAATGTACTTTATCATAAGGCAAGAAGACAGAAAAGCCAGCACTCAAAATAAATCCTTTTGGTTTTTTTAATACCTTCAGTAGCAGCAGTCAATCAATGGACGTACGTTTCGGCACAAGCCTTCCTCAGCAGGTTGATGGAAGTGTGAGACGTGATTTGAAAGATAATATTGAAGTAGCTTATTGTAGGAGTGTCCTATTCTATAATGATCAGACCGGGTAGTGCCGTTTAACAACTTTAATGACCGTGTAGTTTACTGACGTACAGGTTACAGCATGATGACAGTCAGCTAACGCTATCTCGTGCCTGTCAGTCTTCCGTGTAAAGTCCGGGTATCTATCTATCAACGTTTTTTCCGGGGATGAACTCTGGGAGTTGTGGGAGTTGTAGTTCTTTACGTAACTAGGAATTAGGAACTGTGCCCTCAGAAGCTGATTTAGACAGTTACTCTATAGTTTCAGTGCAGTGACAGGCTGAATTAGGTAGTTAAACTACAATGAAGGCAAACGCATTACTTTTGCTCCAAACGGCCTGAAAAGGCTTTTCCTGTAGTTTCAGTGCCCTGGGAGGCTGATTTAGACAGTTACTCTATAGTTTCAGTGCAGTGACAGGCTGAATTAGGTAGTTAAAGGAAAAGGATTCCTGACCAAGTATTGAGTGCAGGCATGAACATAACTTTTCAGAAGATCGACATTTCTGTTGTGTAATCTATGAAAGTTTCACTTTTTGAAAGAAATCATGGAAGAAAACTAACTTTTCCATGATATTACTTTTTTGTGGAAAGGATCTGTATATAAACACCCTGTATCCTTCCATATAGATACATACAAGCACGCACATACAGCTCACACCCATGGCGTCGCAATCTTTTTTAAGGCACAAGACTACATGCTAGGGCACAAAGGCCATTGTTCAATGGGCTACATGCACAACTCCACTACTTCCTGAAATTAGTACAGCTTCTTTATTTCCTGTCATCACTATTGGATGAACTGATTAATGTCAGGTGTGCTGCAGTCACAACAATGATCAGGCACACCTGATTAATCAGTTCATCCAATAGTGTAGGACAGGAAATAAAGAAGCTGTAGGCTACTCAGGAAGTAAAGAAGTTGTGCATGTAGTCTATAGAGGGTATGCATGTGATGTCACAGAGGCAGAAGTCAATGTGGGGTCACGCCCACTGAGTCACAGCAAGACTGAGCTTGAATGCAGTAATCAGCCTAGATAACTGACACCTGCTGCTCAGGGAGGAACTTGACACTCATTTTGACACTCATTCCTGATTGAGGGGGCATGTTTCAGTGGGTGTGCATACCCTCTATAGACATTGTGAAGAGCGATTTTTCTGAAATGTGTGTTAAAATCAGTCAGTGACACATCATGACAGTAGCAGGCTGGTAGCAGGGGGCTCTAACACAGGTGGATTGGTTCATAACAATATTTCTCAATGCACCTTTAAATCCAAGCCTGAACCCTGAACCAATCTGGGAACCCAGAGTCTTATGGAGTTGACTGCTGATCGATACCTTTTGTAGGTAGTTTAGGTCCAGACGACATTTCGGGCTCATCTCTATAAACAGATAAACTGCATCATATGAGATGTTGTCAGACTGTTAGACAATGACAGAAGAGGAAGTCCCTCTTCATCTCTCCCCTTTCTTCCGTCACCCCTCAGAGTCCAGTCTGACGACTGATAGACTCTGGGTTCCTAGATTGACCATGAACTAACCCCTTGGAGAAGTAAGGACTAGCAAAATGTCCTCCTCACTTTGAAGGATTCTTCTCATCTTGATATCTTTGTCTTCATAAGGATACTATTACAACACACACACACACACACACACACACACACACACACACACACACACACACACACACACACACACACACACACACACACACACACACACACACACACACACACACACACACACACACACACACACACACACACACCCCTCTCTGCTGGTATAATATGAGACTATATTAGGGCTGATAATAGTCCAGGTCTGCAGTGCTGCTGGTCTCTTCTTCTTTTGCCTGTCTCCATACATCTATAAATAGCACTGCTGATCATGCAGCACAGCTTGCCACGGTCCTGCCTGTTCACTGCAGCTCTCTCTCTCTCTCTCTCTCTCTCTCTCTCTCCCCCCCTCCCTCTTTCTCTCTTTGTTTTTTCCATATTTCTTTTTCTATTCTCACCCTCACTTGTCTCCTCTTCATAAATTCACTCTCATCTTCTCCCACTCCCCATCCCTTCTTCCTCTGCACTCTCTCTCTCTCTTCACCCCATCCGCCTCTCTCTCTCTCTCTCTCTCTCTCTCTCTCTCTCTCTCTCATTTCAACTCACTTCCCTCATTATGCTTCCCTTCATGTCTGTCTCTCACCCTCATCCAATTTCTCTCAATAGTAGCTCCCACGTTCTCTCTCTCTCTCCCCCGCCCCCTCCATCCCCTTCATCCACCACCTCCATTCATTTAACCTCAGCTCCACCCTTCCTCTGCTCCACCCCCCCCCCTCTCATTAACTGTTAACTGGCTCTTTCATCTTCACACACACACACACACACACACACACACACACACACACACACACACACACACACACACACACACACACACACACACACACACACACACACACACACAGAGGAGGATAGCTAGATGGATGGCTGGATCCAAACCAATAGCCAGAATAAAAGGTAGGCATGTTACCATTTCTGCGAGCCATGGCTACGTTGAATGACGTATCTGAACCCAAAATACATCGCAACATTTAAACAAGTCCTCTAACCACAGGTGCGCTCCCAATATACATTTGAAAGCATTAGTTCATTTGAAATGGTTTTCCCGGGTTAGCGTTAAATAAGAAAAAAAAAAAACGTTAAATGTGTCTCCGGTGTTACGCCCTCCGCGGCCACCCCCGTCACCCTACTTTCCCACCATGTGATTTCAATAGCAGACTTCGTTATTTACACGAGCGCTAGAGCTCTAGGCTATTCACCTTATTCACCACGCCCACTTTTTCTCTCTTCCGCGTTCAACGCAAACGCTAGTTGCCTTCTGTGGATATTAGCTGCTAGTTAGTTATGTTATATCAACTTATATGGCAGTAAAATGCCACTGAATGACCAAATTGATATAACTTTTAACCATTTCGAGTAACACTGTTTCCATACGGATCACCAGCGTTAGTTTGTTGTTTATAACGTGGCTATATATTCATAACGTTTCTATCTCGGATGCGTTATTTCGAATCGCACATAGGTTACGCCTAACACAACCTATGTGGGTTTCAGGACGCAACAGCCTCGACTCCACTAACGTCATCTTAAGAGCACAATATTCCTGGAATGCAAGTTTAACTAAACAGTTACATGTCCTCTGCATTCTACATAAAATTAAGATATTACGGGTTGTTTTATTTTGTATGTTACATACGTATTGGCCAAGATATGTTAGTTTATGGGGGAGTAATTTTGCACTTTAGGAGCGGAGTGTGCGCAGCCATCTTGCCTGCGGAGTTTTTGGCAAGTCAAAACGGAAATACTATTACAAAATGACGTAATGCGGAAGCGTCCATGTGTGGGCAAAGAATAAGGTGAATAGCGTCACATGTATCTACAAATGTAGATGTGCAATGTACAAAGAGAGTACAAACAACAGTACAAACAAAGAGAGTATATGCTACAATAGAGATTAAACAAGTGGAATAGAACAAAACAATAGAATAGGACATTTGTTGCTGTTGTGTTTACACTGTATGTCTTTCTCTTGTCTCTGTCACTTCCCCATTCAGTCCCAGTCACCAGTATTGATGATGTCCACGGTGGACGCTGGTTATTGGCCACAGTGAGCTGCCCAGTAGAGAGCCTGACTTATAAAACTGTAATGGAACACCGACTCCATCGTCAACTTTAACCTCAAATCAGCGTTCACGCCAGAAGGTCCTTGTTGAACTGTCATGTCTGACATACCTGTGCTAGTAACTTTTATAGAGCAGCTGATGCTCCATGCTGATGCTAGCTTTACAAGATTGATTTTTCCATTTGGCTTTGCTCTACAAGTCAAATTGCTTGTGAAAGTGTTAAGTGCCAGCGAGTAGAAAATTCATTTCAGTCCGCTGGTTTCCTGAAGGTAGCCTAATTGTCATAAGAAAGTAGAAAAAAAGTCCAAGGCAACTCTTCTTATGAATAAAAAGCCTTTATTCTATCTTGGCTAGTTCAAGCCAAGATAGTAGTAGTAGCCTAATTGTCATTCGACAACATCAGAGATTGATCTAAGGTTTGGCATATTGTTTGTCGCCCTTTGTTGAGGATGTAGCGTTGTGTTGTATGTTAGCAGTAATGTTAGTCGAAAAGTTGATTGATTAGCAGCCATGAAAGGGTGTGGCTGGTATTGTTTTCACCTTTCACCACGCGACAATGGAGTTGGATTTGATCGACTCTGGGTTCCCAGACTGGTTAAAGTGCTACACATGGCGCCTTTAAGGAAGCCCAATGCTACTGGTGCTATGGTTAAGTCTTATGGGCAAAGTCTCCTTGAACTCACTGCTCTCTCTTTCTCACACACAGAGTGCTCAGCGTCGTGTTAGTAAGCTCATGTGAATTGAATGATGAATGCGTCCCAGATGAACGTCTGTCATGTCTGGGTAGAGGTGCTTTATGGTCCAGGGGGGGACGTCTAATCCATTAACCCTGACCCAGAGCTTGCTGTCTGGCTGTCTGCTCTGCTGTCTCTCCCTCCATTTATACCCCCCAGCCATCCATCCCATCCATCTAGCCGTCCGTCCGTCCTTCTGTCCATCAGCAAATGTGAACATCTGCACATACAGGTGTTTTCCCAAAAAATTAAATATCATGGAAATAACATGGATGACCGTGGACTTCAGCGGATTGTCAAGCAAAGATGATATTTTTTTTTGGCAGAGATTCAGAGGGAGTGGACTGAGGCTGGAGTCAGTCATAACTGAGAAGTAACTGCTGATTTTCTTCACACTCTAATCATTTCTTGAAATACTGTATTGGGGGTTTTCTGGAACTGTAGGGCAAAATTATGAAAAATTAAACAAATAAAGGCTAGAAATATTTCACTTTGTGTGTAATGAATCTATAATCCATGAAAGTTTCTCTTTTGGAAAGGAATTATGGAAAAAAAATAACTTTCCCTGTATATTCGTCTTTATTGCCAAATAAGTGTACACATACAATACATTTTATTTGGCATTTTGGTGCATAACAACAATAAACAGCAAGAGAAAATAAGAGTAAGAAGTCATGAGCAAGTACTGCAAGTGAAGAAAGCTAAATATAAAATAAAATACAAAATAGAAACATTGACACTAAAGGGGTGGGATAAAAGTCTGTATCATATCCTGTCTCCATCCTGCTGACCTGCTAGTGTTTATTCGATTTTTTTTTTTATTAGTTTATTTGACAGGGACATAGCATATTAATGAACATTTAGAGTAAATGTAAATACGCCAGATTATAACCAGAGGATAGTTTCCATCTGTAGTCTCTGGGGCACGTTGATGTTACTAAAAATATAGAATAAACATAGAAAAGAAAGAAGAGAAAAACATGGTATAAAAACATGACACCAAATTTTACATGCAAGACATGCATGCACATATCCCAGATATAGATAGATAGATGGATAGATGGATAGATAGATAGATAGATAGAGATAGATAGATAGATAGATAGAGAGAGAGAGAGAGAGATATATATATATTAGAGAGATATTATATAGAGAGATATTCTATTCTATATTCTAATATTATATAATACTGTTTGTATTATACTTGTATTGTACATTGTACACTTGTATTGATTGTTATTTGCATACTGATATTTGTATATTGTTATTTGTACTTTTTTCTGCTTTGGCAATACGAGCTTGTAACTAGCCAATAAAGCTCATTTGAATTTAATTGAATTGAGATATATATATAGAGAGAGAGAGAGAGAGAGAGAGATAGATAGATAGATATATATATATATATATATATATATATATATATATATATATATAGAGAGAGAGAGAGAGAGAGAGAGAGAGAGAGAGAGAGAGAGATAGATAGATAGATAGATAGAGAGAAAGAGAGAGAGAGAGACAGATAGAGAGAGAGAGAGAGAGAGAAGGAGATAGAGAGAGAGATAGATAGAGAGAGAGAGAGAGAGAGAGAGAGAGAGAGAGAGAGAGAGATAGATAGATAGATAGATAGATAGAGATACAGTAGATAGATAGAGATAGATAGATAGATAGATAGATAAATAGATAGATAGATAGATAGATAGATAGATAGATAGATAGATAGATAGATTTCCTCCGTGAATCTCCTACTTGTGTGCTCTAGAGTTTAGTGTTTCCAAACGTCAACGGTCAACCGCCATAAAACTCCCAAAAAGAAGAAGAAGAAGTGTTTCCAAACGCACCCACCGCGGCGACGTCATTACGTGCGCATGCGCGCAGCTCCGGTCTCAGTCTCCTGGAATGTCAACGAGGTGAGCTGTGTTGTGTAAATCTCCACCTGATAAACGCTTTTAAAAGTCGTAATTCGTGTTCCGAACGTTATCTACTTGTTACTACTTGTTCTGTAATATATCCCACTCATCCTGTGTAAATTATTTTCGGATCTGAGATCGCTAACTCACGTTTTTATGTGTTTGTCTGGGAGAAAGCAGGCTAATGTAGAAAGCTAAGCTAAGCTAGCATCAGGTTAGCTAGCATAAACTTTCGTGTTTCACATCACTTCTGTTCTTTTTATCAGGGGAGTGAGACTGCGCAAATGTACACCAAACCCTAATGTTGTGCATTGGCTCTACTCTATGTGTCACACAGGTATGGAGATGTTTGTGTTGATTTCTTTGAAACGTTTTGTATTATTTACTGTGCAATGAAAGGCTGTAGGCCTGATAGCCTTGGAGGAATCCCACACCAGGGTGAGTCTAGCTGGTGTGGCTGCTATTCACGAGTTTCCTGGTGAGACTGCGGTGCGTCCATGACACCTTCCCTCCCTGTTTCCAGCTGCCGGTTGCCTGTTTCCGCCCAGGACGGTTCATAGCGAAAGAGACTGAAAATAATCATAATAATTGTTGTGACTTTGTACCTACCTATGTCTTGTAATGGAGCACCCCAGCACAATAATTTCACACGTGCATAATTGTACAAGGAGTGACAATATCTTGAAGCTTGAAAGAGAGAGACCGCTAAAGCTACGTTCATGACCAAATAATAAGAGTTCCGGTTTGGACGTTTAGCCTTCAAAACAAAAGCGGTTTGTAAAGCAAATAGTATGCAACCACATACTATTTTTTGCCATTTCGGCTCAAAAAAGCCCATACAGTACGAGTGAATTGACATTCACCTCATTTTGTGAAATATCGCCGCTATGCAACCACACAACGTCATTATTTTTAGCCATTTCGGATAAAATAAGCCAAACGTTCCCACTCTTTGACAGCGGCGCGCACGTCCTTGCTAGTGAAAAATATGTAAACAGGAAGTCGACAACCGGCAACCGATGAGAATCATGGGAAACGTAAGTCCAGGAATAAGGTGAATAGTAACACAACAGAGTTGCCTGTTAATATAATTTGCTGAATCTAAATTTGAATGTTAATAATGTTGTGGTTATAATGTGTTTTATTTTTATATCTGTTAAATAATTGAAATATGGGTAATTTAGTAATTTTGTTATTCAGATTTTCGATGGAATGGAATTTTATTTGATCAGATTTATTAATTAGAATATAACCTATAATAATTGTGTATTTTAGAAATGGCGCACAGTCTCATGGAATGTCAACAAGGGGAGTGAGACCATGCAAATGTACACCAAACCCTAATGTTGTGCATTGGCTCTACTTTAGGTGTCACACAGTAAACAACCTGAGACCCAGTACTGCCTCTTGCCTCCTGAGTGTCACCACACACACACACCAGAACACAACGCAGGCGTAACACACGGGTTACATGTAGATAGACAAATCTGGTTTGCCTTGAGCCATCCCTTCAGATTAATATTTTAAAGTGTGATACATAGACATTCCCTTCTTGCAAGCGATAGGCTGTTCCTATACTTACTGCCGTTAAAGAGACAGCATGGTTTGTCCAAGGGTGGTACGTGTGAAGGCACCTTCGATACCATCCTGCTATTCTGCAGTTGTTCACATCGGTAGGCCTTTTCTCATCGTATGTATAGCCATTGTTATACAATGCATATATATGCAGGATATTGATATTTGTCCATCTTTTCATGAAGCATAAATCTCAGATCTGTTTCAGGGTGTTCTGCTGCTACTGATGATTCACACCCTGCTAATAATAGAATACTTTTTTCATACATTTCTATTCATATATTTCTACTTAATATGTCTAAGTGCTGGATTTTGTCACTAGCATATGTTCCTATGACCCCCATTCTTATGTATATCCTATTTTCTCTGATGTATCCGATTAATATTTTGCTCATGCAACCTCAAGCCCAATTTCCCCATCTAATCTAATCCAATACCTCTCTCCATCCATCCCTCCATTCTAGCTTTCTCTCCATCATCACTCCATCGACCCCTCCCCCTCCATTTCTCTCAGTTCACCCATTTTCTGCTTGCCTGTCTTCCCCTTCTCATCCTCACACCCCTCCTTCTCTCTCCTTATTCTCCTCTGCATTCATTCCTGTTCGATATACCTACCCCTCCCCCTGCTCACACACACACACACACACACACACACACACACACACACACACACACACACCACACACCTCCCCTTCTCTGTATTAGGTCATGCACTTAAGGGGAATTACCTTCTTGGAACATCGCTCTCTCTCTCTCATTCTCTCTCTCTCTCTCTCACACGCACGCACACACTTACACACTTACACACACCGCTATCGGCAATGAAACTGCCTATCATAGTAGCACACAATATGGCTCCACCTGAAGGAGAAAGACCACAGTTTGAGATGGTCAGTGCACACACTGAAGTTTGAGATGGTTAGTGCACACACTGAAGTTTGAGATGGTTAGTGCACACACTGAAGTTGGTTACTGAAGTTTGAGCTGGTCAGTGCACACACTGAAGTTTGAGCTGGTCAGTGCACACACTGAAGACAAGACAGCAGAGACAACAGTTTGAGATGGTCAGTGCACACACTAAAGTTTGAGATGGTCAGTGCACACACTGAAGTTTGAGCTGGTCAGTGCACACACTGAAGACAAGACAGCAGAGAGAACAGTTTGAGATGATCAGTGCACACACTGAAGACAAGACAGCAGAGACAACAGTTTGAGCTGGTCAGTGCACACACTGGAGTTTGAGATGGTCAGTGCACACACTGAAGTTTGAGCTGGTCAGTGCACACACTGAAGTTTGAGCTGGTCAGTGCACACACTGAAGTTTGAGATGGTCAGTGCACACACTGAAGTTTGAGATGGTCAGTGCACACACTGAAGACAAGACAGCAGAGACAACAGTTTGAGATGCTCAGTGCACACACTGAAGACAAGACAGCAGAGACAACAGTTTGAGATGCTCAGTGCACACACTGAAGACAAGACAGCAGAGACAACAGTTTGAGATGCTCAGTGCACACACTGAGGACAAGACAGCAGAGACAACAGTTTGAGATGCTCAGTGCACACACTGAAGACAAGACAGCAGAGACAACAGTTTGAGATGCTCAGTGCACACACTGAGGACAAGACAGCAGAGAGAACAGTTTGAGATGCTCAGTGCACACACTGAAGACAAGACCGCAGAGACAACAATTTGAGATGGTCAGTGCACACACTGAAGTGCAGCTTCATTACTATTGGTTTCAATAGTAATAGAAAAGACATTATAGTGTTGCATGAGTTAAATTATGTTTTGGAGAATTCCATTATTCAATATCTTTAAAAAATAAAGTTTATTTATTTATTTTGCCAGAATTGTATTCATGTATTGTAGTCAGGGTGGGGAAAACCTCTGAAACAGCATTCAGATCAGATCATGGGACACGAAATCGCTGCATTGAAACAAACCCAGACTGAGAAGTACTATAACTATAATGCACTTCAATACTTCAAAATATCTTATTACTGTACAATCAACTCAGGTTACATAGACAATGAGTGGAGTATTGATCAATTCCACAATAGATTATATGAATCACATTGCATCATATCCATCATATCAGAGGTGAAGCACACCATATAGACCAGGTCAGGCATCAGATGGCGACTGAGACCATCGATTCATTAGGAAAGTGTTTACTGAGGTACTGACGTTTCTTTATATTTTGTTGCTTTGTTTAACAGGGCTGTTTTCATCTGTCCAGCCCTGTGAGACCGCCCCCCGGTGGCCTGACATGACCTCAGCCTCCCTCCTCTACGGTACCTCCTCCTCCTCCTCCTCTCTCCAGTCAGTCTTCCTCCTCTACAGTACCTCCTCCTCCTCCTCCTCCTCCTCTCTCTCTCTCCAGTCAGCCTTCCTCCTACAGTACCTCGTCCTCCCTCTCTCTCCAGTCAGCCTTCCTCCTCTACAGTACCTCCTCCTCCTCCTCTTCCTCCTCTCTCTCTCTCTCCAGTCAGCCTTCCTCCTCTACAGTACCTCCTCCTCCTCTCTCTCTCTCTCTCTCTCCAGTCAGCCTTCCTCCTCTACAGTACCTCCTCCTCCTCCTCCCTCTCTCTCTCCAGTCAGGCTTCCTCCTCTACAGTACCTCCTCCTCCTCCTCTCTCTCTCTCCAGTCAGCCTTCCTCCTCTACAGTACCTCCTCCTCCTCCTCTCTCTCTCTCCAGTCAGCCTTCCTCCTCTACAGTACCTCCTCCTCCTCCTCTCTCTCCAATCAGCCTTCCTCCTCTACAGTACCTCCTCCTCTCTCTCTCTCCAGTCAGCCTTCCTCCTCTACAGTAGTACCTCCTCCTCCTCCTCTCTCTCTCCAGTCAGCCTTCCTCCTCTACAGTACCACCTCCTCCTCCTCCTCCCTCTCCAGTCAGCCTTCCTCCTCTACAGTACCTCCTCCTCTCTCGCTCCAGTCAGCCTTCCTCCTCTACAGTACCTCCTCCTCCTCTCTCTCTCTCCAGTCAGCCTTCCTCCTCTACAGTACCTCCCTCTCTCTCTCTCTCTCTCCAGTCAGCCTTCCTCCTCTACAGTACCTCCTCCTCTCTCTCTCCAGTCAGCCTCCCCCCTCTACAGTACCTCCTCCTCCTCCCTCTCTCTCCAGTCAGCCTTCCTCCTCTACTGTACCTCCTCCTCCTCCCTCTCTCTCCAGTCAGTCTTCCTCCTCTACAGTACCTCCCTCTCTCTCTCTCTCTCTCTCCAGTCAGCCTTCCTCCTCTACAGTACCTCCTCCTCCTCCTCTCTCTCTCTCTCCAGTCAACCTTCCTCCTCTACAGTACCTCCTCCTCCCCCTCTCTCTCTCCAGTCAGCCTTCCTCCTCTACAGTACCTCCTCCTCCTCTCTCTCTCCAGTCAGCCTTCCTCCTCTACAGTACCTCCTCCTCTCTCTCTCTCTCTCCAGTCAGCCTTCCTCCTCTACAGTACCTCCTCCTCCTCCTCTCTCTCTCCAGTCAACCTTCCTCCTCTACAGTACCTCCTCCTCCTCCTCTCTCTCTCCAGTCAACCTTCCTCCTCTACAGTACCTCCTCCTCCTCCTCTCTCTCTCCAGTCAACCTTCCTCCTCTACAGTACCTCCTCCTCTCTCTCTCTCCAGTCAACCTTCCTCCTCTACAGTACCTCCTCCTCTCTCTCTCCAGTCAGCCTTCCTCCTCTACAGTACCTCCTCCTCTCTCTCTCCAGTCAACCTTCCTCCTCTACAGTACCTCCTCCTCTCTCTCTCTCTCTCCAGTCAGCCTTCCTCCTCTACAGTACCTCCTCCTCTCTCTCTCCAGTCAGCCTTCCTCCTCTACAGTACCTCCTCCTCTCTCTCTCTCTCCAGTCAGCCTTCCTCCTCTACAGTACCTCCTCCTCCTCTCTCTCTCCAGTCAACCTTCCTCCTCTACAGTACCTCCTCCTCCTCTCTCTCTCTCTCCAGTCAGTCTTCCTCCTCTACGGTAGCTCCTCCCCCCTCTCTCTCCAGTCAGCAATTTATTATAGCTAAGCCTAGTCTAAACACAAGCCCTGATTCACATTTCTCTCACTCACCCTTCCTGCCTGCCTGCAAATGTTAATTGTCCTTTCCAGTTTATGCCTGCAGCTAGCTAGCTAGCACACACACACACACACACACACACACACACACACACACACGCACACACGCACGCACGCAAACACACACACATGCGCGCGCGCACGCACACACACACACACACACACACACACACACACACACAAAAACCTTTATCTTTTTATAGCTTGGTCTTGACGGGCAATGGAAGCAGCTTTCTCCCCAGTGAACGATAACCATCCCCTGCAGCCAAAACTGCTCTGTTATGTAACAAGTGAGTGAGTGAGTGAGTGAGTGAGTGAGTGAGTGAGGAAAGTATGCCACAAATGTATGAACAGTATATTCAAACTCCACTTCAATTCAAGTGTCATTATGAATGTCAATCTCTCTAAAGTGGAAAAACATCAAAGATGTCAGGGCTGTTTCAAGATTAGCAGTTAGTGGAGTCATGAATGGTGATGAACACAGAGAAAATGATCAATACATTTAGATAGCGCCCTAACAATTAAGCAGTAACAATTGCAAATTAGCAATAGGAGTGGGAGTGCTTTATCTGGGATCTATGGCCTCAACACACAGGTGCCAATAATGATATAGCATAACCTTTGCTCTTGCTTTTATACACCATTTTTATAATAGCTTCAAACACAAGCTTTGGGTTTAATTATCCCCACCAGGGGAGTGCCTGGAGGGGATGGTGTATTCGGTTGTGTGTGTGTGACGTGTGTGTGTGTGTGTGTGTGTGTGTGTGTCTCTGTGTCTGTCTCTCTGTGTCTGTCTGTCTGTGTGTGAGTGTGTGTTAAAGGGATACGCGAGCGTTTTGAGAGTTTAGGCCATTTGCCATGTTGCCAATATTAAAACCGAAGTTACTTCCTCGTTTGCCATGAGGCGCATGCGCTGTACTGATGAGTGCACACAGCGCAAGCACCTCATGAGGAGGTAACTTCCGTTATACTGTTAGTTAGGTTACTCTTTGTTTAGTTCTCGGTGTGTGGATTTACCACGAAAACGATCGGTTCACGTAACTTTGGATATTTCATCGCGTGGTGAGTACACGAGTCACAGCATGTACATGCAAGTGTTTTTTGCGCTGTTGGAATGTGTATTTTGGGCGACTGAACGGGAGTAGGCACAAGTACCATAGACTGCCATTGTAGCGCTAAGCTAAGTAGCAGTGAGAGCTCTACCGCTGTGTGTACTGCACGCAGAGTGAAGGTAAGGGCATCTACATTCCAGTTTTAATATCGGTAATATGACAAATGGCCTAAACTCTCAAAATGTTGGCGTATCCCTTTAACCGTTTGACTCCTGACTCCTTCGCTTGTTTGCATTGTTGCCAGATTGGGAGGTTTTCTGCCCAAAAATGGGCTGTTTTGGATTGCATATTGTGCTGTGATTGTCTGGCAACACTGACGACTGCTTCAGCTGTTGGTTTGGAATTAGTCTCCACTACCAAAGTATGGAGGGGACCCGTGTTCTTTTGTTGGCATTTTTTTCACCCAGCTGGCTACACGTTTGGACAAATAAAGGCTGGTCTCCATTAGAAGCTGGTTGCTATTTTTTCATCCTTTTCAAGGTAGGCTATCCATATTTTGATATGTAGTTCATTCATTCATTTATTCAAACCAGTCGCTGTGCCCCCACTGCCTTTGTTTTGTTCATTCACCTGCCGTTTAAAATAAAGAAATAAATAGATAAATAGATCTCTATTCTCCCTTTAGCTGCATGGTGTTTCCAGTTGGCTTTCGGTTCGGCCATCGTTAGCAGTGTTTGGAATAACGCCGTTTAAAAGAACGGCGTTAGGTAACGCGTTATTTTTTCAGTAACGGGGTAATCTAACTAATTACTGTTTCCGTCGTTACAACGCCGTTATCGTTACTGAACGCTAAATGCGGTGCGTTACTATGAAATGATTGAGTAAACTACCCGTAGCCTACACTAGTGTTGTCAAGTGAGGAGACCGGGTGGGTTAACATAACGAGATAAACGATTATGATTGGCTAAGGCAGAGTCATGTGTTTCATGGTAGCCAATAGGAGCCAGTGTTTTCACACACGAGCCAGGACATTAACAACGAGATAAGCGATTATTGGCTAAGGCAGTCATGTGTTTCATGGTAGCCAATCGGAGCCAGTGTTACACACGAGCCAGGAGTCAGGACATGCGCGACACACACACACACAGACACACCAAACAGATTCGAGGAAGCAGCAGAAATGGCGAGTCCGGAGCAATCCGATGAAAATTTGGCATTTTCAAGGGGGAGATAACGCAAATAGTTACTTTCCCTGGTAACTAGTTACTTTTATTATAGAGTAATTCAGTTACTAACTCAGTTACTTTTTGGAACAAGTAGTGAGTAACTATAACTAATTACTTTTTTAAAGTAACGTTCCCAACACTGATCGTTAGACGTTGCGGTGCCTGGCGGAGATCTGCACTCTACTGAGTGCACTTTTAATACATTGCTTATGTCCTGAATACACATTCCTACTTCATCCTATTACCCAGAATGCATCAATACAATAAACCACCAGCAGCCTGCTGCACTGTATGTGTCACCTGGTGGCTTAGGAGAGAAACTTGCTGGATTGCTTTACGGCACAAAACAGAGCAGAAAGAGGGCGCTGTTCTTGGAGCTACGACTTTCAGAGTTTCTCATAAAGGCAGAGGGTGGAAGGAGTGAAGACAGTACACCCCTCAAGGTTGTCTTTTACAAAGGTTGTCTTTTATATAAAGGTTGTCTTTTATAGTCGATACCATGATGGCTGTGATCATGTACACCACTGACCTATATAGCAGGTCTCTGGAGAAGCACTTTCTAAGAACAGACAGGCTTACATGCAGCATGGGAGACGGGAGGGGAGAGAACACTGACAGAGAGATTAGAGGAGGGCATTAATATTCATTTCTTCATGATCTAGTCAGTGTGTCTATCAGTGGCTTTCCATCCACCTGTTTAATGAGCATTTTCAATTTGCGCATTAAAAAAACCTGAGTGAAAAAACGTCAAAATATCGCAAAAAAGTTCTCATGCTTGAGGGAGGTGCAAAGGTTGTTGTATCGATGAAATGAAAATGCGATAAGTGCAGTGGAAACAGATTAAGCAAATCTACCAAACTCCATTCAAAAACCATGCAATTTTAACGGAAGGGGACTGCGGGATAACAGGCGACTCATGTCTAGAAGTGACATTTTATTCACTTACACTAGTAACTACTCCATGGATCATATGTCGAATTGAAGAGTGGCGCCTGGTAATCCATTTTACGTACCTCTGTATAATCAAGAAACTTTAAATTAATATGTGATGTTTTTCATAGCAGGTCAACGGAGATGCACGTATGGGGTGTTGTGGTGGCAGATCAGCAGAGGCAGGCAGCAGTGTGCTCCCCAAGATTTCCATTATCTTTTCCTCCTGGATGTTTTCTCTTTACCTCATTTATTCAGAGAACACGGGGTTAATTTCCCTTGTTTCCGGGTTTGATTGGTGTCTGGCAATGTTTTAATCACATCAATTCGTTGCGTTGCGCCTCCGCTTGACCAACTCCCAATATTACGCATAACGTAGTCGATGGAAACGCGCATAATTTCACATTTTCTTTTGCCGACTTTCTGAAAATCCGATTAAAATTTGATATCCAACTAGTGTGGTGCATTTTAATATGTACCACAGCTGCAGCCCTGCTAAATCTGCCAAGCTCTTTGGAGCATTTATGAGGAGGGCATTTAAATGTTTAAGTGGTAATCCTTTTTTGTTTTTGTTTTGTTTTCAACTGCCCCTGCCCCTAACCTCCA
>NC_139632.1:37844304-37847156 GCF_964638095.1 Poromitra crassiceps
GGTGTACACAGACCTATGATGTATGCCCACCTCTCTGTCTGGAGCTGAGGGTGTACACAGACCTATGATGTATGCCCACCTCTCTGTCTGGAGCTGAGGGTGTACACAGACCCATGATGTATGCCCACCTCTCTGTCTGCAGCTGAGGGTGTACACAGACCTATGATGTATGCCCACCTCTCTGTCTGGAGCTGAGGGTGTACACAGACCTATGATGTATGCCCACCTCTCTGTCGTGCAGCTGAGGGTGTACACATACCTATGATGTATGCCCACCTCTCTGTCTGGAGTTGAGGGTGTACACAGACCTATGATGTATGCCCACCTCTCTGTCGTGCAGCTGAGGGTGTACACAGACCTATGATGTATGCCCACCTCTCTGTCTGGAGCTGAGGGTGTACACAGACCTATGATGTATGCCCACCTCTCTGTCTGCAGCTGAGGGTGTACACAGACCTATGATGTATGCCCACCTCTCTGTCTGGAGCTGAGGGTGTACACAGACCTATGATGTATGCCCACCTCTCTGTCTGGATATTAGAATATGCACCTAATCAAATAGCGTATATAGCTAGTGGGCCTCAGTCACTCATGATCCATCATGCCCAAAGAGTCAGAAGGTCTTCACTCCAGAAGCTCATTTCAATGACATTTTCAACCCGAGCGGCTGTTGTGTTTCACGGTTCAGGGTTCACTGGACTTGTCTCGCATGGGAGAAATTTGTCTTGGAGTAGAAGACTAAAATGCTGCAGTACATACATATAATAATAATAATAATAATAATAATAATAATAATAATAATACACTTTATTTATATAGCACTTTTCAAAACATAGTTACAAAGTGCTGTACAATAAAAACAGGGCCCAAGTGGGCACAGCGAACACGAGTAAAACAATATCCAAGATGCAAAATATAAGACGCAGCATAAGAGATCAAACATGTAATAAAAAACTTAAAAGACCATTATGTACCATAATGCTGCAGTACATACATACTGTAGGCTACTTACATAATATACCAGTGGTTCCCAAACTTTTTTCTGGTGACCCACCTTTTAAAAATGACAAACCATCGCGACCCAATATAGATCGTGAGAAGAGCACATTTGTGCATAAATGAATGTCCCTGAGCATGTTTAGTGTTCTCAGTGTTTCAGTGTTCTCGGACCAAATGTTCTATGATCTCTCGTGATTCTAGCTGAATCGCTTGGTTTGACCAAGTCAAACTATTTTCATAAAGCATTTTATGAGTTATATATATATAAATACAATGGCGGATGAAATCCCTTGGTACATATGCTGAAGCAGGAAGTGACATCAACTTTGGCTCTCGATACTGTATATGTGAGGTCACAGGACACAGAGCTATACATTACACCACTCGGATTGGATGTACTGCCTATGCTGTGTGTGTGTGTGTGTGTGTGTGGTCCTGCCTTCTGTGATTTAATGCATGTTGAGACTCAGTAGTGTAAATTTCACATCACCTATGTGATAATCACCAGTGAGAGAGGCAAGAGCAACAGCAAGCACAGGACATATTTTTATTAGAATGGAATTATGGCCTACGTGCAACTAAATCATGCTTTGGGTCAATGCCATTGCAACTGAAAGAGGCTGTTGTAAGGCAGCACTGAGCTGTATGTGACGTAGAACAATATACCGTTTTGCCAATGTACAGGTATGTTACCCATATTGTCCTTTAATTATAAATTGGAGTTAGCGTTTTTCAGCTCTGATGTGATGCGATGCAGTTTGTTTGACACAATGAATATTTAGAATATTTTTGGCACAAAAATGGACAAATGGTCAAAGATATTAAATATCAACACCGGCTGATATCTGCTGCCTGTCGGTGGCTTCAATCCAAAAGCACGGTATCAGTATCGGCCTTCAAAAATCCATGTCTGTCAATTTTTTTTTTTTTTTTAATCGTTTAGGAAACAATTTTGTCAAGGTTTGAGAAGAATATTACCATAGGTTGCAATATGCACAAATGGGTGTAGAAGTTACCTCTAGCGATCAGCTAAATGCTGTGAAATGCAGGAAAAATATCATCTCTGCTGCCTACTGCCTCCCAGCAGAGCAGCTGAATGTCAGCTCTGTCTTCATCAGAGTGCCCAGGGACGACCTGCACGCAAATTAGACCACTGATTTGGCCAACCTCCACCTCCCTCTCTCTCTGTCTCTCTCTCTCACACACACACACACACACACACACACACACACACACACACACACACACACACACACACACACACACACACACACAATTATGGTCTTCTGCTAAAGCTTCCTGTCAGCAGCTCAGAATATAGGGACTGCTCCAGCTTTCAACTTGTGCTGTTATCTCTTCACTCTGGCTTTTTAGATAGCAAAGCAAATATGGGAACCAGTATCTTATCTTCTCAATTTCATATTAATGGGATCACACAATACAAGGGAAGTGAGGACTGTAATATGAACGGCACGGACCAAGCAATGGTAAAAGCAGTAGTTGTGGTTTAACAGCAGTGGGCTATGTATGTTTAACCAGGACAGGCCTCCATTGGTTCACCAGCTATGTGTCAAGCAGGGAATTTTCCATGGATATCGGTGAATATGTGTTCCTTCCTGGGTCCTTTCCTGCTTTCTTTATACATGCTGCCCCTTAGTTATTTCATTAGTTGCTTCAAGTGTATTTCCTATCACTGTATGCGGATGACACTCAATTGTACCTATCAGTCAACATGAATGACCTCAATAGACTGTCGAACTTGCAAGGCTGCTTGACAGCTGTAAACTCCTCCAAATTAATTAAAAAGGAAAGAAAGAAAAAACGAATCACGGGCCGCTCTGCTGTGCCTCCGC
>NC_139632.1:37847356-37869856 GCF_964638095.1 Poromitra crassiceps
AGCTACCTGTCATGCCATGTTGACGAACCATGTTGTCCCCCGTGAATGATGCAGTCCCCATCTGTCAGTCAGTCAACCTTGTATTTATCTGTAATTATTATAGACAGTGTAATTTTGAAAATCCCTGAATGCAGTGTTGAGATGCATGACTTCCCCAAATGTTGTCCAAATCTGATCAGTCACGTCTGAGATACTGTGTAATAAACAGATTAAGGAGCCAATCCATGTGGTAATGAAATGCTGGAACTCAGGGGTACGTGTTCATTGGGGGGGGATTCAAAGTCTCCATCTCACTGACCTTTAACTCCCTTTCTAATACGATAGATCCCCCTTTTAGGGGGAAAACACAAGCCACTGACCGTTGACTTCAATGTAAATTAGCAGTACCCCAAAAAAAATAACGGAATTGATTTAGTTTATTAATGACCCAAAGACACCATGACACGACAATATATTACAACTCGTCTGGCCATAGAATGCAATAGGATACAATCTATCGTATCCTTTGATTAAACTGTACATCTACATGTTTGTTCCCCATCCACGAGGAGCACATTGCATTGTGTTGTCTGTTTTTCAGAATATCCCGACCCTGGGATCAGTTGCCATCACAATGGCCCTCCATAACTGTGATGAAGTAGCTGTGGCTGGATTTGGCTACAACATGAGCACTCCCCATGCCCCCCTACACTACTACGAGAAGATCAGGATGTCAGCCATCAAAGAGGTAATTAAGGAGCTGATTTGATAAGGCATACAGCAGATGCAAAGAAACAGGTATTGATAATAACATCTATTGATGATGATGATGATACGATGATCCCAGGAATGGGTGCATCAACACACGGTAGAACAGTAGTTCAAATATTTGAAGCAATACATTGTTTTAAAAGATGCACAAACATAGGGAGGAGGGGGGGAAACAATTAAATAATTAAAATGTATTTTTAGCTGCAAAAAAACAAAACATGATTTCTCACAGCCACTTTGGCACGTAGCCAGCTGGCCTCTGGCCAATGTGATTGTTTGACAAAAAGTGTGATGTTTCCATTAGACTGGTGAGGTGTTAGTAGTGTTAGTACAGTAGCATGGGTTTGAGGCTGACCCAAAACACTCTCAGCTATGAATTTCCAGAGTCTTTAGGCTGATGATGAGTCATCCACTCCATCCACAGGTCAGCTGATGTCCTCGTGTTTCTTGCTCTCTACCCTTAAGAGACGATACACCCACGCAAAATTCACAGCCACTAGTTTGCTCCAACTCTTGTTAGCATTCCAACCAAGCGTCCGCCAACATCCTTTTTGTTTAGTTTTCCACGTTTACGCTGCACAGGAGTTTACTCTGACCTTTCTCCCATTATTTAATATGCCTCTCAGAAATCTGGAAGGAATCTACCAAGTATGCTGACTTGTGTAATTGCGGATTGTGATTGTGTACTAAATCTCAAGTGTAGTCTGAGTGTGTGGGTACAGTTTCTGAGAGCAACGCACCCGCAGGCACTACGTCCAGTGTCCAAGCTGCACCCGCAGGCACTACATCCAGTGTCCAAGCTGCACCCGCAGGCACTACATCCAGTGTCCAAGCTGCACCCGCAGGCACTACATCCAGTGTCCAAGCTGCCATTGATTCATTCCACTGCTTAAGTACACACTATTCTCCCCGCTCATAAATCACTCTCAGCCCAGCGACATCGAGGCAGAGTGGCGAGTCCATCGCTGACATGCAATCCCCCCTCATCCCGTCTCCACAGACTACCTCCTCCCCCTCATCCCGTCTCCACAGACTACCTCCTCCCCCTCATCCCGTCTCCACAGACTACCTCCTCCCCCCTCATCCCGTCTCCACAGACTACCTCCTCCCCCTCATCCCGTCTCCACAGACTACCTCCTCCCCCTCATCCCGTCTCCACAGACTACCTCCTCCCCCTCATCCCGTCTCCACAGACTACCTCCGACTTGTGTTTTCAGCACCCAGCTGTGTCCCATCCCACCACCTTTTTGCATGTACTGTATTAGACAGGATCGTAGATAGACAGGAAAGGTAGGGAGCTCTACCAGCTGGAAATGCATGTGTTTTCTTTTGCCCACCTGGACTGATGTGAGCATTGTTTGCACTCGATGAACGTTCATCATGCCCAAGGCCCTGTAAATGACCGAGCCTGAATCTGCGATTGTGTCGGAAGAAACTAGATTTGAATCACAACTCAGCTGATCCGTTTTTCAAAATGTGTAATAGCCATCAAGTATCACCCCTGTGTTTTTGGCTTTTGGCATGAAGCAGCATTTTCTAGCACCTTAGAAAGCAATGTGAGTTTCTGTTGCATGGGGAAGTAAAGAGGGAAGAGTGCGCTTTGTCTTTATCTCCCGCTGTCTCCCATCTTTATTCATCTTTGTCCATCAATCTTTAATCCTGTCTTTCTTCCATTCTGTCTCTTTCTTTTCCTTTCCATCGCTCCCTCTCTTCCTCCTGCCCATCAGTTTACTGTCCCTGCAGGCTCTGAACAAGAACCAACTGTGCCTGAGATACTGTAACTGTTCTCCTCAGAATACAGCAGATAATTATCCTCTTGAAAGCTGAATGTTTGTGTCAGTTCCACCCTAAAAGACAATTTGAAGTGGGACCTTTTTCACTCAATAACTCGCACATTCTCAAACGTGTTCATTCTCCAAACCACTGCATTACTGCCATATGAATCATGAGTGTCCAATCAAATCCATTTCTGAATACTCATAGATCCACGTTATCGTGTCGGTGAACAAGCGCCGGTGTGCGAGAGTATGCCAAATCACCAGTTCACATGAGTTGTGATTCGTAAACCAGAGAAAACATGAGTGACTGGATTGATTGGGGGGTGGGGAACACAACAAAACGCTGGAATGAACATTCAGGCATTTACCAACGATCAAAGGGGCTGGTTCCATGAGTGTTCTTAACGATCAGAGGGGCTGGTCCCCTGAATCCTGCCTGAATCATGAGTGTTCTTCTGAAGCCATTAGAAATCCCAGGAATTTCCAGAAGCGTGCAGTGTCACATTCTCTTCCCTCAAACATTTCTAATTTTCCTGTGGATTGCCTTTAGTTCATGAAGCCTTAAAGACATCTCCCCCCACATTGTTGCTACATGGAGAACAGCCTCTTTTACAGCAACCCCAATGATTTAGCAAACTAGTAGACTACTTTATTACACAAATTAATGATGTGATCATCAAATAATGAAGGACTAATTAAACTAAAATGGTTCCAAAAGTTTGTAATGACAATTAAAGCTACTGCTTTCAGTAAATCATATCTGCACGAACACCGCGCGATTACCGCATCTACCACAAAATGCTGTGGCTCTGCGAGAGAGAACGGTCTTGCCGTGAGCACCGCAGAAACCACAAATTTGCCTTAACTCTCCTCCTGTCTTCTGTCTCTACCCTCTCTACAGTCATGGACTCATAACATATCTAAAGAGAAGGAGTTCCTGATCAAGCTCGTGAAGGCCGGCGTCATCCAGGACCTGACCCGCGGGATCTGCGGCGCGGGATGCTGACAGCCTCCGTGCTGCATCGTATGCCGCGGCGCGCTCTGCTCGGCTCAGACTGCTCCGGCAGCTGATGGGCTGGAAGAACGAAAAACAAGGGTCAGTCGGCCATTTTCCCTCGCCGAGAGCAGCGGGTGACAGTCGTCATGGACAATGCACAGAGTCTGCTTTCCTCTGTCTATATATAACGGTTAATATATCATTTATAAGGACACCCCCAGCCTCAATGGCATATTATTGCAAGCACTTGTATCACAGTATTTAGCTAATGACGGCTAGTTATCATCAATACCCGTCCTTGTTGCAGGCTGCACTTCCGTGGGGGTGCGGTGCCCTCACCCATGTCGGCAGTATTGGGGATCAAACCAGCAACCTTTGGACAAGGCCGCCCGCCTGATCAAGCTGCTATTCTGATCTGCTGCAGACTGATAAGTCAAGCGAAGTGGGTGAAGACGCTTGGTATAAATATTGAGCCTGTGCCAAGAATACCTCCAGAAGAAGTGTCCTTCTGCTCATGCATTTGAATGTAATAATCACCATCAGACGCTTCTTATTTATCTTCTTATTTATTTCCTCTAGTTTCTGTGTGAAACCAGGTGCACGCTACACTCTCCATACACCCTCCTTTCCTCAAAGGAACAGTCAGTCATCTTTTACTGGCTTGTTGCAAAATAACCACAGGGGGGGGTTCGCAAGTGTTGTTGATCAATGGCAGTCACTTTATCGTTTACCTCAATGAGTGCGTTTACATGCATGCTAAAAACCAATCATTATCTGATGTATGTAGTTACCAGATTATTTAAGTGGTCATGTAAACAGCATAGTCCGATATGCTATCAGATAACGGCTGTTATCGCATTACTGTATGAGAAATCCGATAAACACACCTAGCTTTTTGCTGACCCATTTTATTCAGTGCATGGCTCACAATGACCACAGTCACGGATTTTGGGACGCATTCCTGCTATTTACCAACGGGCATGTAAACGCCTAAATCAGAATATTGCCATTACCTCATTATTCCCAGTTATCATATTATTGTGTGCATGTAAAACACACTCAATCCTGCTGAGATTTCAAGCTTTCTATTAAACAAAAAATCAGTTCAGTCTGTCCTCCTTTACTTGGATTTCCTTCCTCTTTTTTACTCAATGCCAAGAAGTGTAGCAACACACCTCAAGAACCCTCTTCATTTATTTGAATGAATCCACTGATGCCTTCTCATTTGAATGTTTTATTGAATCATTTGTCTGTCAGTCAGTCGTGATGAAGGCTGGAATCTCAGGCCCATGCTCATCAATCATAATCATTATCACAATCAATGTACAGCACCTGAGCTTTGTGATTTCATTTACCAAAACTAACTGCATAGACCCTTTTCACGGGGGCCATTTTGTGTCGAAAAGGCAGAATAAACACAGGTGCAAGCAAAACACTAATGAGGGGTTTCCAACTTCCATGATTGGAATTTGGAAACCCTCATTAGTGTTTTGCTTGCACCTGTGTTTACCCTGCCTTTTCGACACAAAATGGCCCCCGCGAGAAGGGTCTATTGTGACGTTTGTGTGTCTGCGGATGCATTGCTTAATACAAGCTGACCTGCACACGTTCTGCTCATCCCGTCGTCTTTGGTGAACTTCCTGCTGTTCAAATGCTAAAGCCAAAGTATTCATGTATTTATTGTCATGTTAATCTGACCAAAACAAATAAAGCTAAAGATAATGATGCTGTATTTTTAACTCTTGGTCTGTTGTTATTTAACGAGCTGCGTGCAACATGAGAAATGTTTGATGATGAAGAGAAAAATCATCAAATCAAATTTGATTTTATTCTTGTATTATTTTGCACTTATTGTAAAAGGATACATTTGGCAATGTTGTCTGTTACGTACCTGTAGTACTTGGGCCCACAGAGATGAGAAGATCCAGAGTGGGCTGTCAGCTGGCATGACAAGTGGAGAACCTACTGTAACTGTATTGGGACTGTCGCAGGATCAGAAGCAGTGTTTCCACAGATCCCGAGCCAAGCCGTCCTGTGAACATCATCAGATGGTCTCAGCTGTGGCAACATTCTCCAGCCTCAGAGAAGTGCTCCCTGTTTCCTGAGTAGTTAGATATTTATGAGTGGATGGAGGAGGTAAACATGGTGGTTGTGATGAGTCACACTGTGTGCTAGCAGGATATCAGTACTATGGGGAGGAGAGGGATGTTTACAGGTCAACTGTCTCAGGAAAACTGTTGTCAGAAAAACGGCTAACACCTTAAAGGAACACTCCGCAGATTTTCAACCAGCTTTGTATCTTTACAAAATCAGTAGTATATCAGAAAACTAAACCGTTTCGCAGATATTAATTTAGTTTGACTTCAGAGTTGATGAGTGAAGTTGTGGACCAGTGATGTAATTCATGCCCAAATGACAACACTGGTCCACAACTCCACTCAAATCACCTCTCAATTACTGTGTGCAGGGTCAACACACACATGGTTAATAATAATAATAATAATATAATGATGATTATAATATGAAGAAGAGTTTAAGTCATTTCTTTTTGACTGTCTAGAGATTAAGATCAAACAGTAGAGCAGCGGTTCCCAACCTTTTCCAACTCAGATCTCAAAACTTTTCGCTCACCTCCAACTGCATAAAAAATACTGAGGCCACAGTCACCAACACAGCATCTGAATCATGTTGCAGCATTTTCAGTGTTACACTTTTCAAGGAGCATCAGCAAGTAATTTTTTTATTTTTTTTATTTTGTTATGTTTTTGTTTTTTTACAGTGTAATGATGCCCACTCCACGGAGCACCAGAGGCCCACAGGTTGGGAATTGCTGCAGTATAACTTTTGCACACCGATGTACAAGGTGACAGGTAGGAAAGAGGTTATGTTATGTTGCTATATTATGTTATTATTATGTTATTTTATGTTATGTTCAAGTATACCAAAAACATACAAAACGCACAAAAGGCCAACAATTATTGACACTACCATGCGTAGAAAGTAGAAATACGCTATCCAAACTCAGTTGGAGGCTGAACATTTTTTAAATTTTAGAATGTGGATTTTAAACGCATGAAATAAAGTCTGTCCTTAACAAATGTTTATGGGAGTTGACATTTGTGTCCAGCAGGATAATCTTCAAAGCGAGGACCACTTTTATGACTTTTGAAGCATAAAAGTATTTTTTTAGTGCGATTTTCAAAAGTCATTCAAGTGGTCCTCGTTTGTGCAGATTAACTCCCATAAACTTTGGTTGACCACAGACCTTATGTCATGCATTTAACAGAAAATCCCCATACAAAAATCCCATAGCCTTCTTCCCTTATGAACCAACATGCAGGTGATTTCTGGGTAAGCCTACAAAAATAAGTCATCTCTGGGCTACTCTATGTGGAGCTCTGTCCTTCTATTCAAGCACTGATGATTGTTTCTCTTCTTGTGTGGGTTGCAGCAAATCGTGCTCTATCAGACCAAAACATACTGAGACAACCGGTTTATAAACCAACTAGGACACTTGGAGAGCACAGACCTCCAGCCAAGGCCAATCTTCGTGCTATTATTGCTTGTTCGTGAGGATCAAAATGTAATGGGTTCTTCCTTGGCCCATGCTACATGTACACCCTTCCATGAAATTTCATGGAAATTGGGCCAGTAATTTTTCCGTCATCCTCCTGACAATCAGACAAACAAACAAACGGCACCGAACACATAACCCAGTGTTTCTCAAACTATGGGTCGGGACCCAATTTGGGTCACGGACCCATGGGGGGTGGGTCGCCAACTGGTTGTCATGGCAACTCATTACCTTGTGTTTTTTGTAAGTTTGGATCCCAGGGAGACACAGCATTTATCTTTTGGGTCCCAAGATGAAAACATTTGGGAACCCCTGACAGAACCTCCTTGGTGGAGGTAGCCTAGTGTAAGAATAGTCTGGCAGTAGGAACACAGAACCTCCTTGCCAGAAGTAGCCTACTGTAAGAATAGTCTGGCAGTAGGAACACAGAACCTCCTTGGTGGAGGTAGCCTACTGTAAGAATAGTCTGGCAGTAGGAACACAGAACCTCCTTGGTGGAGGTAGCCTACTGTAATAATATAGTCTGCCAGTAGGAACATAGAACCTCCTTGGTGGAGGTAGACTACTGTAAGAATAGTCTGACAGTAGGAACACAGAACCTCCTTGGTGGAGGTAGCCTACTGTAAGAATAGTCTGGCAGTAGGAACACAGAACCTCCTTGGTGGAGGTAGCCTACTGTAAGAATATAGTCTGGCAGTAGGAACACAGAACCTCCTTGGTGGAGGTAGCCTACTGTAATAATAGTCTGGCAGTAGGAACACAGAACCTCATTGGTGGAGGTAGCCTATTGTAAGAATAGTCTGGCAGTAGGAACACAGAACCTCCTTGGTGGAGGTAGCCTACTGTAAGAATAGTCTGGCAGTAGGAACACAGAACCTCCTTAGTGGAGGTAGTCTACTGTAATAATATAGTATGGCAGTAGGAACACATAACCTCCTTGGTGGAGGAGGTAGCCTACTGTAAGAATAGTCTGGCAGTAGGAACACAGAACCTCCTTGGTGGAGGTAGTCTACTGTAAGAATGTAGTCTGGCAGTAGGAACACAGAACCTCCTTGGTGGAGGTAGCCTACTGTAATAATATAGTCTGGCAGTATACTAGGAACACAGAACCTCCTTGGTGGAGGTAGCCTACTGTAATAATATAGTCTGGCAGTAGGAACACAGAACCTCCTTGGTGGAGGTAGCCTACTGTAATAATATAGTCTGGCAGTAGGAACACAGAACCTCCTTGGTGGAGGTAGCCTACTGTAATAATATAGTCTGGCAGTAGGAACACAGAACCTCCTTGGTGGAGGTAGCCTACTGTAATAATATAGTCTGGCAGTAGGAACACAGAACCTCCTTGGTGGAGGTAGCCTACTGTAATAATATAGTCTGGCAGTAGGAACACAGAACCTCCTTGGTGGAGGTAGCCTACTGTAAGAATATAGTCTGGCAGTAGGAACACAGAACCTCCTTGGTGGAGGTAGCCTACTGTAAGAATAGTCTGGCAGTAGGAACACAGAACCTCCTTGGTGGAGGTAGCCTACTGTAATAATATAGTCTGCCAGTAGGAACATAGAACCTCCTTGGTGGAGGTAGACTACTGTAAGAATAGTCTGACAGTAGGAACACAGAACCTCCTTGGTGGAGGTAGCCTACTGTAAGAATAGTCTGGCAGTAGGAACACAGAACCTCCTTGGTGGAGGTAGCCTACTGTAAGAATATAGTCTGGCAGTAGGAACACAGAACCTCCTTGGTGGAGGTAGCCTACTGTAATAATAGTCTGGCAGTAGGAACACAGAACCTCATTGGTGGAGGTAGCCTATTGTAAGAATAGTCTGGCAGTAGGAACACAGAACCTCCTTGGTGGAGGTAGCCTACTGTAAGAATAGTCTGGCAGTAGGAACACAGAACCTCCTTAGTGGAGGTAGTCTACTGTAATAATATAGTATGGCAGTAGGAACACATAACCTCCTTGGTGGAGGAGGTAGCCTACTGTAAGAATAGTCTGGCAGTAGGAACACAGAACCTCCTTGGTGGAGGTAGTCTACTGTAAGAATGTAGTCTGGCAGTAGGAACACAGAACCTCCTTGGTGGAGGTAGCCTACTGTAATAATATAGTCTGGCAGTATACTAGGAACACAGAACCTCCTTGGTGGAGGTAGCCTACTGTAATAATATAGTCTGGCAGTAGGAACACAGAACCTCCTTGGTGGAGGTAGCCTACTGTAATAATATAGTCTGGCAGTAGGAACACAGAACCTCCTTGGTGGAGGTAGCCTACTGTAATAATATAGTCTGGCAGTAGGAACACAGAACCTCCTTGGTGGAGGTAGCCTACTGTAATAATATAGTCTGGCAGTAGGAACACAGAACCTCCTTGGTGGAGGTAGCCTACTGTAATAATATAGTCTGGCAGTTGTGCTGGTAGCAGACATTTAGGAAGCGGCAATGTGGTTGTGTTGCATCTGCAGTAAATAGCAAACAGATTTAGAAAGTGTGTGAGATGAGATCACAGAGTTGTGCGGTGACAGAAGGAGCAGGTGGCCACTATTTAAAGAAGATCCTTGACCTGGACATGCTCTCAGGCTGGGGGGGGGGGGGGGGGGGGGGAATTGGATGAGTGCACACAAACAGAAGCTCGTCATTACTATGTAGGTGGCCTGGAGATGACAACATGGCCGAGGACACCGGGGGACAGCTTCCACATACCGCCAACAATGGCCAGACTGGCTTGGGTTGCAGACGGGCTTTTCGTCCCCGCTCGCGTCCTTTTCATGTGTGAGACCTGATCCCTGCGAATCGTCCCAGACCATCATTTTTGTTTTAATTAAACCTGGAGCAGGGGGCAGCTTCTGCTCTGTTCTCCAGCAGAGTGTGGCTGTACAGGCTCAGGTTGCGCCCCCCTTTATTCCCAGTGACACTGCATCTGCACTGGACAACACCCCCCCCCCCCCTAATAACAACCTTGAGTCAAAGATGGCAGGCGTGGGAGCTGTCATGATGGAAACCATGGCTCTGTGTTTCTCTGAGGATGCAGGGGAAATGACTGTGGAGGCCGAGCTCCTCTGGTCTCTGGATGAAAAAAATAATGTTATTGGTTGATTTAAGCCGAGCGTCTAGCAGTCAGCAGCATGGCGTTCACATGATTTGGTCCCAAAGCTCTGCAGCTTAACAAGCTAATTGAATTAACTTCCTTTACAAAAATATTTGTTATCATGGTTAGTCTGGCTAGCTATAAACATGTAATGACGTATGTGTATAGAAGTGGGCAGACAGGAAAGGTGGGGAGAGAGAGAGAGAGGGGATGACATGCGGCAAAGGACCTCGGGTCAGATTCGAACCCGCGTCGGCCGCGCGAAGGACCGTCGTACGTGTGCTACCAGGTGAGCCACCAGGACGCACATAGAAGTGTTTTGTTAATGGTGAAACTTGATTTTCCGCTTCATGTTGAGAAGGTTAAAGTTATCATTGCGTCAGAACTTGGGTCTCTGACTTCTGACATCTAGTCAGTAACAAATATGTCATCTTGTTCTGAGCTGTAAATGGGCCAATCACTCCATTCCACAATTTGGAATGTCGGAATGCAGCGGCGACATGAATACTTTCCCCAAATGTCGTCATAACCGGATCAGTGGTGTGTGAGATATTGAGTGACACGTGGATGAGTAAACGTAGTCAAGTCCAAATCAATTTCAGTCAAGTTTAAGTCAAGACCATGCGTGTCCAAAGTGGGTCGACTCGAGACCAAGTCGAGACTAAGACCAGAGCAAATTGTGTCTTATTCCATTCTGAGGCAATAAACAGTGTAGAGTACATTCTTTCCTACAAGGATGAAAAAATGTTGAGTCACTCGGTATCCAACAGAAGCCAAAACCAAGACAAGTCTGAGTCAAGACACAAGTCCGAGAGGTCAGAAAAGCAGTCTAGAGACCAGACTCAAGCACTAACTGTACATCCCTGTCTTTCATTGCTTGTGCATTTATTGAACTATCTCTGTTTTGGCTCAAGGCTGTCGTTCAAGTAATAAATGTGAGGAGACCATGACCCTGATACGATTATGAAAGAAAACAGCTACCAGGTCAATGAAACTCAATGGTGAGATTCTTATGCTGCAGATCGATGCTTGATGTCCTGGGTGCAGGAATGTAAAAGCTGGCTGGACAAAAGGACAGGGACTGGATGCTGCCACCAGCAGGAGCCTGGGAGAAGCCTGCATGGCCACCCAGGAAACTGGTGACCCCATGTCACCCTCCACACTCCTAACAGACCCCACGGGGGCCAATGGTGCCCATAACAAAAGGTCATGAATGGGAGCAACATTATGGTATCAGGTCCTTCACTATTGTGGGACTCCTTGTTGCCTAGACAGAGGTTTCCTCACTGAGACAGGGAGGGAGATCCGTTGAAGTACATGGGAGGTATGGCCTGATTGAACACCGCTGTGGGGCTTGACCTCAGGGCATAAGCTGATTACGGGGTAATGTTCAGGTTTCAGTGCATGCACTGATAATCAAGGTTATTTTGACAAGATTTGTCAAAATCGCATCGTTGTATTTTATTTGAAAAGGTGGGCTGGCCCTCTCTGACGGCTCGAAGGGAGCATCATTGTCTTTTATTATGCCTCCGCCGGCGATAGCCAGGCCGGAGGCATTATGGATCCGGGTTGTCCGTCCGTACGGCTGTCCGTACGGCTGTCCGTCCGTCCGTCCATCCGTCCGTCCGTACGATGTTCCATGTTTGTTAACGCGATATCTGAGGAACGCCTGGACGGAATTTCATCAGATTCGCCTTAAACATTCACTTAGGCTCAAGGATGATCTGATTAGATTTTGGTGGTCAAAGGTCAAAGGTCAAGGTCACTGTGACCTCTCGAACGCCATTTTCAAGCTTGTTAACGCGATATCTGAGGAACGCCTGGACGGAATTTCATCAAATTTGCCTCAAACATCGACTTAGACTCAAGGATGATCTGATTAGATTTTGGTGGTCAAAGGTCAAAGGTCAAGGTCACTGTGACCTCTCGAACGCCATTTTCAAGCTTGTTAACGCGATATCTGAGGAACGCCTGGACGGAATTTCATCAAATTTGCCTCAAACATCGACTTAGACTCAAGGATGATCTGATTAGATTTTGGTGGTCAAAGGTCAAAGGTCAAGGTCACTGTGACCTCTCGAACGCCATTTTCAAGCTTGTTAACGCGATATCTCAGGAATGCCTTGACGGAATTTAATCAAACTTGTCTCAAACATTGACTTGGACTCAAGGATGAACTGATTAGATTTTGGTGGTCAAAGGTCAAAGGTCAAGGTCACTGTGACCTCTTGAACGCCATTTTCAAGCTTGTTAACGCGATATCTCAGGAATGCCTTGACGGAATTTAATCAAACTTGTCTCAAACATCGACTTGGACTCAAGGATGAACTGATTACATTTTGGTGGTCAAAAGTCAAAGGTCAAGGTGAGCTCTCGAACGCCATTTTCAAGCTTGTTAACGCGATATCTCAGGAATGCCTTGACGGAATTTAATCAAACTTGTCTCAAACATCGACTTGGACTCAAGGATGAACTGATTACATTTTGGTGGTCAAAGTTCAAGGTCACTGTGACCTCTCACACACCCAATTTCCAAGCTCTAACGCAACATCACAGGAGCGCCTTGACGGAATCTCTTCCAATTTGCCTCAAATGGCGATTTGGACTCCAGAATGAACTAATGGCGGAGGCATAAGTCCGCGTTGCGGTCGTTCTAGTTTATTTATAAAGCCTTGATTGGGAAGCTTCCTGACTACCTGTCCTCGCTCATCAGTCTGAGCGACAATTGTTATCGAACACGTTCTCAATCACATATCAGACTGTTTGTACCACGTGTGAGGACTGAATTAGGAAGGACTGCCTTCTCCTCTTACGCCCCGGATAAATGGAACTCACTCCAGAACACTTTAAAACTGGACCAATTAGTCCCCTTAGAGTCTTTTAGACTAAGAGTACTCCTCGACACCCTGCAAAACGAATGCTCTTGTTTTGGTTGATGTACTTTTTACCATATCCTGTTTTGTTATACCTGTTGACTGTTAACATGTAAGTACTGTAATTGTTCTTATTTTATTTTTTTTTATTTATTATTTTTTTTTTTTTATTCTTTTTATAATTTTTTATTTTTTATTATGTTTTAGTTGACTGTTAACATGTAAGTACTGTAATTGTTCTTATTGTAACAGGGCTCCCTTGAAAATGAGAGCTTGCTCTCAAGGGCGTCCCCTGTATAAATAAAGGTTAAAACAAAATGTAGGTGGAACACACGTGCCTGCCCTTGCACAAAATTGAATAATGTCACGATATTAATATAGCCTATCTATCAATATGTATGCCAACATTATTAGGGCCTATTACAAAAAGACTAACAAAAAGAAAAAAGCCAGTCTTTATCAATTAACCAGTCCGAGAGTCCTCGTCTCCAACTTCCCAGTCAGAATGCACGAATGCTGCAGTCCACGTCCCAGTCATCAGTGCTCAAGTCCAAGTCAAGTCACGAGTCCTGAAAATGTGTCCAGGACCCGGGCTCGAGTCGAGTGGGACTGGACTACAACACTGGATAAAGCATTCTCTTGGAGGCAGATATACTGGTCTGTAAGTAGCTTCCCAAAACGACATCAAATAACTCAAATGATCAAATGATGCGAGGTCAGCTCACGGTTTGTGCAGCCTCTCAAGGGATCCCATTTCCTCCGTATTATTCATCCTACGCTAACAGTCAATGAACACTGTGTTTTTGCAGCTGATTTCCATACGCCTGAAGATACATCATACTGACAGGGGCCAAATTGATTTTAAACGAGTATTGAAATACAATTATTTCAGCCATCAATTGCTTTTTTTGAAGGCTTAAGTCATCATTTCTTTTGAGTGGAAAAGTTAATTACATCCTTTGGGAAGTTCAGAAGACAGGACTGATGATTTACTGCTCTGTGTTGGGAGATCTATAGGAATAGAATCAGGTTCAGGCGGGTAAACTTGTGTACAATAGGAGTGCGGAAGCCTGAAGCAAAGTTGAGTCTCACTATGGAAGCACCAGGGTTTGAAAGGAACTTCTCAAACGTGGATTTTGGAACATGCAAAATATCTGTTTCTTGAAGCTAACTATAATATGCTCTCAACTCGAGTATTTAAAACTGCACTAAGCAAGATTTTTATGTAAAAAATGCACCTGTCTTGGATTATAATAAAGTCCTCAAAATCCAGACAGTTGAGCCATTGGCGTGTTAGAGGCAGGATGGAGGGGGCTCCCGGGTAGTGCAACAACAACAACAACAACAACAACAACAACAACAACAACCACCACCGGACGGACAAACCCCGTCTTTATTTGTCACACAGACCCCCACAACACATGCATGTGTTGCAGCCTCACACACAGCCATGCTGATGGTGGCTGGTGAAAGACAGTCTCTGCTTGTTTAACGCAGACAAGGCACATCCTTTCCTGCGAGGGGCAGCCAGGAGCAGTGGGCAGCTTTCACCATACACTGCCCGGAGATCTTCTGTTGTTGTCGCTCAGGCGGCGATCTTCTTGCATGTTTTTAATGGGTGGGTTCATAATATGGAGGAAACCCCCAGGGACCACGCGGAGAACAAACTCCACACAGAAAGGTCATTGAGGAGATAGCCCACCTGAGCAGCAGGCACTGAAGACATGGAGGGGACATGCCCTCTGAGCCACAGTGTCCCAGGCAGGAATCAAATCCAGGACCTTCTGGCTGTGAGGCGACAGCACTACCACTGCAGCCCGTGCCCCAGTATGTTCCCTGCCTACCAACACGAGGGTCGCAGGTTTGTGCCCTTCATTACCTTCGGCTTGGTACAGGCACAATTGGCCGTGTCTGCGGGTGGGAAGCCGGATTAAGGGTATGTGTCCTGGCCGCTCAAACTAGTGCCTCCTCTGTTTTTCATAGAATGCCAACGGTTATACAGGTAGAAAAACTGACTGGAGGAGGCCTTTAAGGAAGTAACTTCAGCTTTATTGGACAGTCAAAGGACTTATGTTGGATTCAAACCTATATGATGCTGAACAAGCTAGCCAACTGAGCCATTTTGAGCTAATGCAGCAGCTACTGACCACCACGTTTGGGCTGTCTGTCCCCCTCTAGGTCGCAGACAGTGTGTGGATCTTTGAGGTGGGCAGTGTTTTCTCAGCAGCCGGCCAGGCAGAGTGGACTCTGTGTGGGTCCCTTTCTTCCCTGCTGTGGGTCATGGCCCGGACATGTGGAGGGGCGGAGGACCGGGGGACCCCTGCTGGAGCTGGCCTTTAATCATTTTTCTCCGAGAGCAGAGGTCAAGCGGCGCCTCAATCCAGGGTGTGACCTTGCCAGGCTCAGCAGCACGTCGGCAGCCTGCATGCGTGCTGTGTTTCCTGGTGCTGCTGGTTCCCTGTTCTCTCACTACTGTGCTGTGCTCTCTAATGGATGTCCATGCATAGACCGATAACAACCTTCAACACGATAGAGTCTGATTGGCTGGTTAATCTCGCACACAAACAGTCATTCAATCTTTACATTATATTAATAGTCAATATACATTAACTTAGCATCATGTTTGTTTATTTATATAGCCCTTTATCACAAGTAAGCCACAAAGGGCTTTGCACATCACATATCATCATATACATGTGCTTACTATACAGAGAAGAGTCTTAAATGTCTTTCTTCTTAAATCTTTTAAATGCGATTTATACTTTTTATGTTACATGTACTATGTTACTTATAAACAACTTATTTATTTATTTTATTATTTTTTCTCATTCCCCCCCCCCCCCATGTTCTCCCCAATTGTACAGTACTTTGCCAATTTCCCCCCTGCTGCTCCGGTCGCTGCTCCACCCTCTGACGATCTGGGGAGAGCCGTAGACTAGCACCATGCTTCCTCTGACACATGCGCAGTTGCCAGCCGCTTCTTTTCACCTGACAGTGGGGAGCTTCACCGGCAGGACATAGCAGGCGGGAGGATCACGCTATTCCCACCAGTTCCCTTCCGCCCCGAACAGGCGCCCCCGACCGACCAGAGGAGGCGCTAGTGCAGCGACCAGGACACATACCCTCAATCCGGCTTCCCACCCGCAGACACTAATCAATCGTGCCTGTATGGACACCTGACCAAGCCGGAGCGCGAACCTGCGACCCTCGTGTTGGTAGGCAGGGAATCTACTGTGACTGTCCAGAATATGAAGGAGGTCCACAGGGACATAAACCAACGCCTTTCCACTTACAAAGTCTTCATCAGGGTATAAATGCAATCACATACAGGTGGTGAATTGAAAGCCTACCAGGAGGTCATGTGGTGGAGTCACATGGGTGAGATGTTATACCCTGATGAAGACTTTGTAAGTCATGTGGTGGAGTCACATGGGTGAGATGTACCCTGGACACTCACTGCTTCTTTTTCTTTTTCTTTTTATCTCCGTTCATATTTTTGCCCAATCCTTGAAGAGCACCTGATTTTTTTTACCTGACAAACTCTGATTCGTTTTTTCCCCCCGTTGTTATTTTTTGTTCTCGCTTAAACCGAATGTTTTATGGTCACTCAAGATTCTCTGGATCACGTGTTGCCTTGGTTCGAGCCTTAAAACTCGTTATCTTTGGATTTATCAAAATGTCTATGGAGAAAATGGACGCGGAACTTACTTCCGGGGCAAATGACGTCATGAAAGGTCACGTGCCTGTTGAGCTCTATAGGCTATGCTAGTGGGGAAATCCCAGCTGCTTCTCCAGAATAAAATGTTGCCATGTTACGTTTCTGCAAACCACGGCTCCGTTGAATCTCAATGTTTGTGAGCCAAAAATACACATCAACATTTCTAGATACATGTAACGTTATAGCCTCGACCAGCGGTTGTGTAAGTAACGAAGTCTGCTATTGAAATAGCACGGTGGAACTGTAAGGGTAACATTGTAAACATTTGCCTTCGACACCGGAGACCCGAGTTCAATTCCCAGCCTTTCCAAAGTCTACATTTCAACGGTACGTCACATTTAACGTTTTTGTTATTTAGCCTAAACCAAACCATAACCCAGTTGCTTTATTTGCTAAGGTTTTCAAATTACCGTTGGTTTTCAAATTATCCCACATTTTGGAAATGCTCCTGTGGTAGGATGAATTGTTGATATGAAATATATTTTTGGTTCAGAAACGTTTCCTTCAGAGACGTTTTAGCCGTGGCAGGTGGTTTGTCCTGTGGAGCCGATGCGGCTCACTGAACAGCTTGGCCATGCAGAAATGTGTGACTTGGGCCTGGGTCACTCCTCACCTCAGTGCCCCTGTGAGCTCCTGTCTTCTGCCCTGTTGCCCCTGCCAGGCCTCTACCTACCCCCCCCACCCATCAGACAGCCTTTCAAGCTCAGAGGGACCCTGGTCGGCGGACGGTGGCAGGGTCAAGCTCCAGCAGCAGCCAGTGAGCCATGGCTGGCCATAGAAGGAGCTGCAGCCTTCAGAGGGGTTTAATCTTCTGTTTGGCTGCTAGCTGGAGATGCTGTGTGCATGTCTGCGCGTGTGTGTGTGTGTGTGTGTGTGTGTGTGTGTGTGTGTGTGTGTGTGTGTGTGTTGGGGGGGGGGGTATTGTGATCCCGACTGGAGAGCCACAATCAGGAGCGGGGCATAAAGGCTGGTCGGGGAGTTTAGCTTGAGTCCGGGCCAATCTTGATAAACTCGCCCAGGACTGAGGTTGCACACCAGCTTGCGGGAAATTTGTTCCTGCAAGCGAGCGCTCTTTTATTGCAGTGCTTTGCTTTCTCTGTGATTTCACAGTGGTTTGAGCCACTTCACAAGTAAAGATACTGAGGTCAGATGGTAATCACCCTCCTGGTTATGGTGGTGGTGGTTATGCAAAGTTCTGACAGTTTCATCACTACACCTTGTGGAGAGGTACGCCTAGACATGCTTAAACCCATAAGCTATCATTTCTAGTGTTAGGGCACAAGTGACATTTGTCCATACAGGCACGATTGGCTGTGTCTGCGGGTGGGAAGCCGTATATGAGGGTATGTGTCCTGGTCGCTGCACTAGCGCCTCCTCTCTGGTCGGTCGGGGCGCCTGGTCGGGGTGGAAGGGAACTGGTGAGAATAGTGTGATCCTCCCACGTGCTACGTCCTGCCGGTGAAGCTCCCCGCTGTCAGGTGAAAAGAAGCGGCGGGCAACTGCGCATGTGTCAGAGGGAGCATGGTGCTAGTCTACGGCTCTCCCCAGATTGGCAGAGGGTGGGGCAGCCAGCGACTAGGGCAGCAGGGGGAAATTGGCCAAGTACAAATGGGGGGGGGGGGGGGATCTGGAAAAAAAAAGAGTGTGATGGGTGGGAACGATTAAGGTGGCAGTGTTTAAAATCATTCATAATTTCCTCTCATCACCTCTCATCACAAAAACAGCTTCTTCCAACTGCCATGCGCCTCTTCAACAAATAAGGACTTTACCCCCCGCCCCCTGAATAGATACAGCCGGGGTCCCCCCACTGACATGATCCTACCCCCAGGCCCTTCATCATATGTCGTAAACTAAAGGACTGCACTTTTTTGTTAATGCACTTTTTTGTTAATGCTACACTGCATACTTGAACTATAGTCAATTCCTCATATGTAATCAGATTACTATGGCTATTAAAGTGAATCTGAATTAGAATAATTTTGCTGTGTGTCAAAGCTCCTTGAATCTAATATCCATCTCAACCCCCAAATCTCCTTCAGAAATTGTATTTGAAGATCAAGTGGGAGCAATGATTGATTAATTAAGAGATATTATATTATATTATATTATATTTTCTATATCTTCATTATAATTATCAAAACTACCAGCCAGATCAAAACTGACTCATTTGGGCTGAGGTCTGGAGAATGCCACACCATGCACACTAGTCTAGTCTAGAGTTGTCTGATAGTTTGTATGATCGGTGCAGCCTCCATTGCGAGGGGGGACATGAGCTGGTGTTGAGTTGATTGTCATGTTGTCATGCACTGTCTGCAGCCACAGCACTGGATCATGTGATGGAGGAATCTGACACCGCAGGCTTTAAAAAACCACATCTGGATGTGGAGCGTCAGTTCACACCAACACCTGTCCCCGCATTGCCAGGACGCACGCATCCACCAGGACGCACCCAAGAGGACGCGCCGCATTGGCACGCACCTCCAGGACGCACCCGGGTTTTTTTTTTTTGCCTTTCCCCGCGCCGATCACCCAGCCTCCGGGATCCAGTCAGTCAGCCAGCCAGTCAGCTCGGTGCGGGTCACTGCGGGCTGCCTGCTGCCGGGATATCGGCGACTTTTAAACAACAATGAGGAGGACTGACACGGGGATTGCGCCACTATGCCGCGGGATATAGCAACACAGAGATCCATAGAGAAGACCCAGGTGTCTGTGGATTACTATCGCACAATCATACTACCGACGTGTGGCTCTTTACACGCACGTCCATGATCGGCAGGGTGGTTAAACTCGGCAAAGGTAAGTCTGTTGATACCATAATTGTCCAAACGTGCCATCGAAGCACATGGCCTTATTTCATTCTCACTGGGAAAGTTTATGAAGTCCGTCAACCCCACTATCAGAAATGCTTGCAGTAAATTATAGGAAGCTGTCAATCCTCCAGACATAGTCCTTTGACTTTCATTATTTTATGTCATGTATGTAGCTATAGGCCGTGTAGCATATGGAAACCACATAGCCTGTAGCAAACTATTTTAAGGAAATTCAGGCTATTAAAATAAAAAATCAATTTTCATAGGCTATAGTAGGCCTACACTTGGTAGAAATACATTTGATTGGAGTTTATTTCAATATAATCTCAGGGTCTGTGATTTAAAGGTATATTTTGAAATATGAACTTGTCCAAATAAATATACACTGAATGTAGAAAATATTGGGGATATATTGCTGATATGAGCCCTTTGTGCACAATCCACATTTCCCACACCTTAAAAATCCTTCTGTAACTAGGCTACATCATCTTTGTGATGGTGGGAAATGGATAAGAGGTAGCCTAATGGCTTTTAATCTGCAAGAGTCCCCAATATTTTCTATACATTCTGAGTATATTTATTTTGAAATATACCCTGTGGTGTGAATGCCCTTATAAGGCTTTCTCTCCCCCCCCCCCCCCCCCCCTTTGACATGGGATAACTCCAGTTGGTTATGTCAGGGAACTAAAAAAACATTTTTATGGCATATAAGTTGTTGGAATAAATTGTGCTGATAGAAATAAATTAAAGATTAGCTAATAATAATGTATATGGTGATAAATAGACTGATATTTCTTTCCCCAACTCTAGCTCCTAACTTTTAATATGGTGATCATTCTTAGAATTGCTTCAGTTGTTTTAAGGCTATTGAAATGACTTCATTAAATCAGCAGATTGCCTTCATGCTGCTGAATGTCAAGTTTGTTCTTGCTATTCAAATGAGATGAATCAAGTTTCCTCCTCCTCTGAAAGCATCACATCTACTCTAGATGAAGTGAGCAGCGCACCTCCAGACGCTGTTTTAAGTGACTTTTTATCTTAGAAAACCTGCTTCTCCCTTCTTCTTCTCTGCAACTTCCAGCATGCAGAGGCTTCTTCTCGCTGTTATCCAAGGAGGGCGACAAAGCTCTGCCACCTGGCTTTCCTTTTCCTTTCTCTCCTGTTCGTATGAGAATCAACACATAAATAGCAAATGAAGTCTGTGCCAAGCTGCTCAAAATTCAAATCTGAAGAATTGGAAGTTCAAAATCAGTTTGGGACAAGATTACACTACTGACTTGTTGCATGTCCAATTGTCTATGCATTTCATTGAGAGAATACTTAGCAGCTCTCCTGTGTTGTTTGGAGACCCAGAATCACCTTCATACTGCTTTTACTTAATCCTGTAGATCTTTAGTTTCACCGGATCTCATACACAAATGAGATCCGGAAATCGGTGCAGTGCACCGGTAGATTCCCTGTCTGCCAACACGAGGGTTGCAGGTTCGAGCCCCCGTGTCCGGCTTGGTCAGGAATCCATACAGGCACAATTGGCCATGTCTGCGGGTGGGAAGTCGGATTAAAGGTATGTGTCCTGGTCTTCTGCACTAGTGCCTCCTCTGGTCGGTCTGGGCGCCTGTTCGCGGGGGAGGGGAACTGGGGGGGAATATCGTGATCCTCCCACGTGCTACGTCCTCCCGCTGAATCTCCTCACTGTCAGGTGAAAAAATCGGCTGGCTACTGCACATGTATCAGAGGAAGCATGTCTACAACTCTCCCCCAGACCGGCAGAGGGGGTGGAGCAACGACCGGGACAGCAAGGGGAGTTGGCCAAGTCCAATTGAGGAGAAAATGCGGGGGGGATCTGGGGAAAAAAAAAAAAAAAATCTCCCTCCTTGTGGCAAATGTAGGAGACCTGCTGGTGTTATTGTAAACCCTCCAGACCCCAGCAGGATTCATGTGGTACTTGTTGGGGGCAGTGACTGCAAGGTGGCATGAGGAAGAGTAATGGGCTGCTTTATTGCACCCAGTGCTAATGACCAGCAGGGACTTTGTGTGGGGGTCAGAGCTCTGCAGGGCCTCGTTCAGACAGCAGGGACTTTGTGTGAGGGGTCAGAGCTCTGCAGACAGCTTAATACTCACACAGCCACAACATTTGTCTGATATGCTGCTTTTACAGTCACGTTCTACACAGCCAGAGGGGTCAGCAGTAGCAAAGGTCATCACTAGCAAAGGTGTTTGTGAATCCTTAAGGCCTTTATTATCCTTTTAAAGAAGTTGAGAGCGTAAGAAGACGAGACGATAATACAGTGCTAACTTAACGTAAGGAGAAGGCTTTTTATTTTTGTGGAGGAAACTAACTTTTAAATGGATTTTGGGTGTGAGTTTTGCTGACTGCAACTTTGCAGATAGCGGTACTGTAATGTGATAACATCCCATCATAACATTAACTGGCAATCACTTCATACAGTAAGGGATAAAATAACAAACTTGAATGATAATGCAATACTGACGAATGATGTAGTAACTTGAAGAAAGAAAAATAAAACAATGCCTAATTACTAGTGAATGTTGTTATTACATCATAAGTGAAAAATATTTTACACCCACTATGAAGTAATAGTTTTGGAATTTATTACATTTCATTGATGAGAGACTAGAAGGAAAGTACAATAAACTTGAATGATGCAACAAACAACACTTAGATTTGGCGTATGACTCCATGGTATGATGACGCTCCTCTGAGACGTGAGGAGGACGTCAGTGATTTATAGGATAGAGAATCCCCCATAGGGAATTCTACAGGAGTCATGACATTGGTGGTGTTCAGGGGAGGAGGTGGGGCGAAGCAAATGCTATGGTGAGACCATCACTGAGGGGAGACACACAAGGTGTTACAACATTCTAAAATATGAGGGAACTGATATAGAACTCCAGTTAGG